>NC_054560.1:2958566-3018566 GCF_017654505.1 Polyodon spathula
TGAGTTTATAGACATATAAGAGAACCCAATACTTACGAGAAATAAGCTGGATACACAAACCCAATTAAATTACACAGCAGGGAAGCGCCGTAACCAAAGACAAGATAGAGGCTGATGAACGACATACTTCCTGTAAAGAGACAAGCAAGCCATTAGCAATCAAGCAGCGTCATCAATCACTTCGACTTGTCATGTGTAGATCATGTCTTGTTGTATTAGAGATGTCGTGTAGTGCAGTTTGAGAGCGCGGAGGGAGGCTGAGATGACTCAAATGTGCAAATTGATGATTTCTGTAATAAGAGACACCCTAACACAGAGTATTAGCTTGTTAGAAATTACAAAAACTAATATTGTACTCTGGAACTACTGTTTTTTTTTTTTTTCTGGCATATCCCCAATACATTCCAAGCAAGTGACTTTCCTTGTGCCATCAGCCTTAGTTTCCCATGCAGACACTGCCTAATTAGACCTGGTATTGATCCCACATCTCACTAGCCTTTTCACACTCTATAAATAATCCCTGATCAACATGCGATTCACATTCACAATCACGTCTTCAACACATGTGAACTGGGTAATATGTTGGGAGCACCCATTATTCCAGTGGAGGGCGAGATGGATTCTAGAACCAACCATCTGTGTATCTAAAGCACTATTTGCATATGGAAATGATTTCCACAAACCAGTATTTCAACTAAACAGCTTCCCTGTTTTGCTTTTAACATCATTAAAAGCCTCCTGTTAGATCAGCAGTTACTTCACAGTAAAGGACCTGCATACGACTTATTGCCCAAATTACACACACTCATTTTGCAATAACAGATAGAAATTCTGATGCCAAAGCAAACTAATATTACGACAGGCATGTAGGCGGTGTTCTTTCATACTCATAGCCAGGAACTTCCTCTTTATTGAATAAAAAAATGTTATGCACAGTAGTGTCTGGCTAAGAGAACACCCCTCAGGAAGGAAGCAAAGCGTTCTAAGACAGAGTGGACCACCGAACACAATATACCAAGGCCAATCACGATGCGATCAATAAATATCAATGTATTTATTACGTATGTCAAGACACATCAACAATGAAATGAACAGAGTAAGAGAAAAGCAATAGGCAAGGGTATGTTAAACTGTAATAAACTAACTAACAAATGTTAATGACAAACTAAATTAACTAAACACCTCTACATACGGTAAAATGCAGCAGCAGCTCTGAACAGTAATTGAGACCGAATTTGAACACAATGGTTATTAACACAGCACCGCCCTACACACACGCTAAAAAATGCAGCTGCAGCTCTAGATTACTCTCACGATGACAAGCCCGTTTTGAAATGATGGAATACACCATTTGAGTTTGACGAGGAGGAATTATCAGGTTACAAAGCGGTGCTGTATCAGTTTTTAATCAGTTAGCAGCGAAGCGCTAGCGGTGCCAAAAAGGTGTTCTTTTGAGTGAAGTTCCTGTTCCCTGTGCAGAAGTGTTCTCTTAGGAGGTGTTCCTATACACAGAGACTACTGTATTTAAAATATATTTATTTAATCATAACAGTGGGGTGCAGCACAGTAGGGTGGGGCGCGGTGCAGTGCAGTGGGGCGCAGTGCAGTGTGAAGGGGTGCAGTGCAGTGCAGCGGGTTGCAGTGCAGTGGGGCGCAGCGCAGTGCGAAGGGGTGCAGTGCAAAGGGGTGCAGTGCAGCGGGTTGCAGTGCAGCGGGTTGCAGTGCAGTGCAGTACAGTGGAGTGCAGCAGGGCTTCATGGAGGTTGACAGACTTGGCACCTCCAGTCAAGGTCTTTGTTTCAATCAAGTCTAATGATTGCATTGAATTCTGTCTTGTTTAACATTCTATCAGCCAATGTTGCATGAGAGCTTTGTAGAGCTGTCCCTTTTGGTAACTTTCTCACAACATACGATATAATCCTTTTATTCAAGCATGTTTTTATCAGATTATCTATACTTTTTTGATGCAGAAGCCTAATGCTATGCCATTCTCATTCTGAGCACACACATAAATCACATTATTATATTATTTTTATATTAGCAAAATCACATTATAGGGCATTTTTAACAAGGTGTTCTGTGTATCAGAGATCTCCTGAGACAGCCTCCCTCATGCATACCAACAGCTGTGAGTACAGCCAGGGGAGGGGACCCAAAAATAGTAGATCTATCAACAGACAGTTATACAAGGCAGTGGGCTCAGTTTCACCACCTTCTCATACAGTCCACAGGCTGAGATCAGTCTGATTTTGAAACGGTCACATGGGAACTTGTGGCTGGGCATTGGAGGGCAGTTTGATCTGGTCTCAGCAAGGAGTCTGAGAATGAGATGCAATGGCACTCCTCCAGATCCTGTACTATAGCCCCACGTGGTTGGGAATGGGAATGGGAATTAGAAGCCTGTCAAGTTTACAGTAGCACAAAGTGTACCCTCTGTAATAATGATAATATACACTAGACCGCAGGTTTAAGAACAGATCGTGTTCTTTGCAATCTCCAGAACTCCAGCGTTCTCTGACCAGTCACGTGACAGCTGAACAGGTGGCGAAGACAAAGAGACTTCTGGACTGCGTCGATTATATTACAGTCAAAGCCTCTTAATCCTGACTGCATGAAAATGGCGTAGTACTATAGATGCCAAGTTAACATCCACTATATTATCCGTTTCTCATCGCTGCTGTGTAATGCAGTGTACCAGCACACAATGAGGTGAAGTACTGCGGTATTTACCTTAACGGAGAACAGCTGCGCTAAAACGCCTGTTTTTCCTAATGAGAATCAGACTTTATTTTTAATAACATGCGTGTAGAACAACAGAAACTTTGAGCCGAGACGCTCCCAAAGAGTCATCGATGCAAAATCCGTAATGCAGAGCTGCATGGGACTATTTACACTGAGCAAGAAGAGGGTCAATAAAATGACAATTACACACAACCCAAGACACCGTCACATATGTGACTATATATTCCTCGCGGAGTTCCTCCGGTAAATGCACGAGTAATTGACAGATGCTGGCTGCACAAACGCAGATAAAACAACAGCTAGCCAGGCTATGCCTGGATCTCACCTGTGGCGAGATAACGCCTGTGGATTCCGCTTTTCTCCTCTATTTTGGCGAGGCAGTCTGTTACAAAGTTCTTCTCGTTAAGAAACTTCTCAGAACGTTCTTTTAAATGGTTGAACATGATTATAACAAATCCCAAACAAAACAATGTTATTGACAGATACTGGCAGGTACAAAATAAAAGAGATTTATAAATTTTAAATCTCCGATTCCGCTGACACGGTTCTTGTCCAGTTTAACTGTCTCAGTCCGCTTTTCACTCGACCCGGTGACGCGCTTCACTAGGGGCGGGCATCCCCTGGGATTGGCAACTGCGTTAACCAATAGCAGGCGGATAAGTGGGCTGTGGCTGGCCAGGTAAGCTGCAGAGAACAGGTGAAGCTTAACCACGGTCAGTTAAGGTTTGTTATTTTGGTGAGCAAGCGAGGAACAACAAACTGGTTGTATTACCCATTTGTAATATTCATGCAGCAAAAACATTCCTAGAGCCTACACACAAATATAACGTTAACAGCCCGTCTTTAAAGTATCACTTTCTAGCGCAAAACGTCTAATTCTGCCCTCCCTAATACAAAACCCCACCCTTAGAGTAATTGATAATTGATACACGTCACTCTGCTTTCACCTGTACAGCTGTAAACTTTATCCAAGGTCACTGTTTGAAGAAATGCGTTTACCTAATTTAAAATTATGACGGGTGTTAAAATCAATTTATGTGCAGTTTGCTTAATGCGGGCAGAAAATTGTAATAGCTGTTTTAAACGGACTGCCTGTCACACAGTGTAGAATAAACGTGTGAACACTAATATAGACTACAAACGGCGCACAACAATAGCACTCGTCGCAATAATCCGTTTTTGATATAGCAATATGAGAAAGACTTCAGACTCATTCGCGGTACCGAAAACAGTAGAGTGCTAGCGCCCCCTAGTGCTGCAGGCACCAAAAGGTCTTTGGTTGAGACTCCAACAGAACATGTCTGAGTACAAATCACGTATACACTCTATATTAAAATAAATAAATAAACATTTCTCAACATATCTGTAGTGTTTCTAATACAGTAAAATAAAAAAAAGTAATATGCAGACCTGTAATACCGAACTATTTTGGTTTTATGGTTATTTTCAGCCATTATAAAGTATATAAAATATATAGTATCAAAAGCATCTCGAAAGAGGAGTGGTGTAACTAGAGCGTTGCTAAGACGCGGTATGTGAGTGTCCAGCCACCTGCCTATTTATTAATAATAATAATAATAATAATAATAATAATAATAATAATAATAATAATAATAATTCTGTTTTGGCAGATTTAATAAAGTTCTTCGTGCATGAATCTTTTCTAAAAGAAACATGAATGAATACGAAAGTTTCTTGAATTATGGGTAATATAATAATAATCTTTATTTCGCTCCTTTTACAGTGGACCACCATCACCAACTTTACAAAATAGGAGACTAGAGTGTACGAACCGTGCATCAGCTGCAGAGTCACTTACAACACTGCCTCACCTGAAAGACGGAGCACAAGGAGGTTAAGTGACTTGTTCAGGGTCACACAATGAGTCAGTGGCTGAGCTGGGATTTGAACCCAGGGACCTCCTGGTTACACAAGTCCTTTTTTTAACCACTGGACCACACAGCCTCTTATGTCTCTTATGTTAAATTAAATATTCATTAATAATGTGTCATGATAAAAAAAAATCTAATGGTGCTTACAGATCCAATTCTAAATAAGACCCACCTGAGCTTGTTATCCACACAGTGGCTAATCAAGCTGGTGTTAAAACCTGGAATGGGTGAGACTGCTATGCAGTAGGAGTCTCATTTCCATCCCTGTCGCCCTGTTTGAGAGGAACCAAAATCAAGCTGAGTTACTGTTTGGTTCATTTTAAATGAACTACCGAAGGAGAGGCAGGCTTGTGGCAAGTGTGTGTTTCATCAGTTTTAAACCTTCGTGCCATCTGAACATAAAAGATCCTGCCTGGGTTTGTTGTTGATTTAACAGCCCATTTATAATGGCACAAAAACGTTTCCTGAGCATCCCCCTCCCTAGATTTTTCAGAGCAATTATATCAGCTCCAACTGTAGTGATTCAGATTCCTCCCTTCACTGGAGCCTCTTGATCCTATACAGTAGCACCCGTGACCGTTTAATTGCACTGCATTCCTGCAGCATGCAAACCCCAGACTGTGGATAGGGTGTTCTAAAAGAGGTCGCATGCTCACCAGTGATGTCTGTCCCCTCGGCAGGTGTGCGCATGCTAGACGGCCAAGTGACTGACATCGCAGCACATCCCCCAGCACATCCACATCTACAGTTCCTCCTGAGGACCGGAGAACAACGGCAACACCGTGGATGGGCCGGGCCGGGCAGGCTGGCTAGAGAGGCTTTCCTCCAGGGCATCACTAACGTACGTACCCCAGCCTCTAGCACTCCTGTCTATGACAGCCAGGACCCTAAACCCATCCCTGCCGAGCTAAACAGATCCTGCTCTGCAACAACAGTTCTATTAAAGGGATATCATTTAACTATTTATTATATATGACAGGCTGGTTTCACTGACTCAGGATTGCATTAACCTTGGCCATGCTACCTTAGGTCTGTGAAACTATATATCTGCATTTTTTTTTCTAATATTTAATTTCCTACCTGTTTATGATCCTTTAAGAATGCTTAGATCATTATTAGCATTATTTTTGAAATGTATTTATATATTGAAATACTTTAACTGGGTAAATGATTCCTGAAAAGAAAGGAGGACAGGACTTTGCAAAACTATAGTATGACAACGAAGGCACTGCAAGTCAAACGCAGTTAGATTAAGCCTCCCAGGGCATGCAGTGGGTTTCATGTGTACAGTGTGTTTAATTCCGACTGCACTGTACTATATTCAATTGCTTTTAATTTGGTCTCTTAATAAAGTGTTTATGTTGTATGCTGCTTTGTGCCTAATCTGATTGCTCCAGTCGACCCCTACTATGGTCTTCAATAGGACTGGCACACTGGCACTACAATGGTTCTGCACGGAGGTGCAAGAATAGCTCCTGGGCAGCTGCCATGTAAGAGCCATTGCTATAATGGTGCTATGTTTTGACAAACCAGTTATATTGTAATTCAGCTCCAATAGCAGATAATTATATCACTTATAATTCACAATATGGCTTGATTGAGATCAGAAATACATATTTTTTCACAAAACAACAAAACTCTGACAATATACTGTATACACATTTCCACATATATCTGCACTACTGAGGTTTCAAGTAGCAATCCTGTTTGAAATACAAAACTGAAAGACGCATTTGTATAAAAACAACATTTAATAAACATACATCGTGAACAATTGAGGCAGCACATTACATATTATAAATGCATCTCAGCCCATCACAATTAATCAGCCATAAAAATCATAATTAAGCAATATGACGAAAATTTATGACACTTGCGACTATATGTTTTTTCTTTTTTGGGGGAATTCTCTGCATATCATTTAAATTCCTATTTTGACATTTCCACACTGGAAGCCAGAGAATCATTCAACAGAGACCAAGAAAACAAAAGCACAACAACAAGACCAACAGTACCCTCTAGTGTCAGCCGCCGAGTATTGCAAGGCCAGGTGTGGGTGTGGTGTGTGAGGAGGCTTCTCCCTGGGGGACAGGGAAGAGGTGATTGAGCCCCAGCTCAAAGAGACAGAACAGGTTGAAGGCAGCCATCGCCAAGAGGGGGAAGAAGGTGAGTCCTGAGCTGAAGCCCCGCATGGAGCTGCAGAGCTGGAGAGAGAGCCAGTACAGCAGCCTGGGGAGAGAGCAGAGACACAGCTGCTTTACACACTGCTTTACAATACAAAGGCTTCTCACACATCTGCTGTCAGTTCAGTGATGTCACACACCACCTTAACATCTGGCTGGGCATGCTTTTATCAATTTACACGTGGATCTAGCTGTGTAGTTTAATTTGTGTGACCTTTCAACACTGCTGGTGTACAGTAACAATGTGGAGCCTTTGAAATCAGGAAGTATTGAAAAGGAGCTGGCAATTAGGATTCTAATAAATACAAATGATTTGAATTCAGTGCTGGTGCAGCAGCGCTCAGCATCCTTCGGGATGATTGTAACCATCATGAAAAGGAAAAGGGGTAATGAAAGAAAAAGACTTCTGAAACTCTTCACCCTTCGCAGAACTCACCTCCCAACTCCGAACACGCCTGCCAGGGTGGGCACGGCCCTCAGCTGCTCCTGCTCCAGGAAAGTCGCCATAACGACCAGGTTGAGGGCGTAGAGGAGGAGCTGCTCAATGGAGGCAGAGACAAATCGCTGCTGGAGGGCGGGGCCTCGTGGACACGCCTCCAGGGGGTGGAGAGCAGGGGAGCAGAGTCTGGACACAGCGGCTGTCAGCACACCTGTCAGGGGAGCAGACAGACTGGGAGTGGGTGTATCCTACAATAAACCTGCCAATCACAGCCCAGCTGCAGGAGGGATGAACCAACCATCATCTTGAAGCGGGCACCAGCCAAACTTGACTTCTTACATGCACAAAAAAGTCTGTGAAAAACACAGGTCATGCTCATCATGTGGACACAGCATTGTAGAATGAGCCCTGACAAATTCAATGACAAAAAGACTTCTAGTCAAAACGTTAGTTATGGACTCTACGTTTCTTTTATTATTTCTAAATTCAGTACTACTGCGTGTGTAATAGTTAGGGTTAGGGGACCCTAAGAATGAATGTGAGAATGTACCAGGGAAAAAGGATTTTCAAGGGATCTTCTGGAAACACAAGCCTTTCCACGCCCTCTAACAATGGCTCCGATCTGCAGTTCAAGGCAGTTCTTCAGTTAGCCTGCTAGTAAAATGTATAAGCTGCCTCTGGGGGCTCAAACTTTTCTTGTGCTCTTTTGTCTGGTGAGGAAGTAACTAATTGCTTTGAACCTGGTTGCTAAGCGACAAGGGTCACTTCTTTGGCCTTGCCTCTTTGATTCCATCACCCCAGCCTTGACTTAGAACACAGGAGGCAGGAAACGAGCTTCTTTTGAAAGTCCAGATAAAACCTTGGGCCGTGTGCCGGAAGGGAGCAATTTAATGAGAGGAAACACCAGATCAAGACAGCGGCGAATCAATAGACAACAGGGCTCTCAATACAAACAACGACTTATCTCACTTCCATCTGTGTTTTAACACTGGATTTCAAGTGAAAATATTGCCTGGGCAGAAAAAGCAATTATGTATATGTATATGAACCTGGGAGACAATGCATCCTTTTAGGATTGGAAGTCCACCGCAGAACTGTCTGTGTCTCAGTGTTCTTAGAACATTCTTCTGTAAATCACTGTGCGACTTTCAAGCTTAAATAACATCAGTCTACCTGACTATTGCAGCGTGCTTCCTGAAGAAGGCAGAAGCCAAAAAGTTGTAGCGAATTATTATATTTTATCAGTCAAAAGTAAATATTTTATCAATTACTTTTAATGATATATATATATATATATATATATATATATATATATATATATATATATATATATATATACACACACACACATTAATTATACCCCACATAACAATGCTTTACACTACTCTGCTTTCCCATGTCTCTCAGCCACGCTGCTGTAGATTACAGTGAAGTAATGTGTTAGCAGGGCCCCAGGCCAGTCCCCTGGGTACAGCCCCCCTCTCTGACAGTCGGGGAGATGTTGAATTCCAGCTGTCGAGCGACGACTCCTCTGTGCACGCTCTGCACCCCGCGTTAATTAACCAGGCTCCACTCGGGAGGGTTCCTCAATGCCCCAAAACAGACCCTTCCCCCACCTCTGTTTTAAATTAAAAGAGTAGGGGAGAGCTTTTCTTATTGCAAAGAGCTCCAATTGTTTTTGTTGGTCAAGACAGTTTTCAAAGGTTACTGGCCTCAATTACATTTGACTCTAAAAGCATTCCTGGTTACATTAGTATTATTATTATTATTATTATTATTATTATTATTATATTATTTGAAAATACTGTTACAAATAACACTTGCCATCTGCACCTTGAAACGAGTCTGTAAAACTCAATCTCATCTCGTTCCCAGCATCAAACTGGGGCAGCAGCCGTTTCCATTTAAAATCTACAATCCAATCTAACAGCATATCCCACAAAAGTCTAAGATCACCTATCTGAATTTTATGATTGCTATTTATAAATTAATTAACCGACTTCCAACATTTCCCTGACAGTCTAATATATCCACAGCCATCGTGTTCTGCCTATTTGTTTTCTGCACTCTGAGATTTAAAACCTGCTCCCCTAATTCAGTAACTTCTCAATTGAAGTGGATTTGATCTCCATCTGCTGCTGATGGAAATGAACGAGTCTGATTTCAATACTTACCCAGGATGATGGGGGTCGCTGAAGCCACGCAGCAGCGAATGGTAAACGTGATTCGGCTGGTCAGGTCTGGGCAGAGCGGGGGGTCAAAGGGCAGGTAGAAGTACAGTCCGTAGAGCACAGCGGGGAGGAGCAGCAGCGAAGCAAAGACTGAGGAGACCGCTCTGAGCCGGGCACTTCGACAACACCCACAGCACCCACAGCGCCCCCTGTCTGAGGCCTCTGGAGTGACGAGGGAGGGACGATCTTCAGGCTGCCCCTGGGAACCATGGGAAACAAGCTCTATGGTCTCGGCGTGAGGGGGCGGGCCCAGGAATGGCTGTTCCTCGTCCCTCGTAGCTTCCTGATTGGCCAGTTCAAACCGATTCAGCGTCTGTGGGTGATTTTCTTCTGTCCCATTTGGAATCCCCCCCTGGGACTGAGGGACAATTCTGTCTCTGTGGCCATCTGTCTTGACGGTATCCAGGAAGGATGTTTCGCTTGTTACTGTGACAACCACACGCCCCTCCTCTTCCACCACAGATGATTCTGAGCACTCATTTTGATTTGATATTGAATGTCTCCCTTGGTACAAGGCAAATAAAAAAAATAAAAATGTTTTTACTGTGTTGAAAGGGGGACAGGTTACTGGTTACACTCTGGTGTACCAGCTACTGAAAAATGATCTACAAACCGATTCTAAATAAGGAGAAGAATACATGAGAACTGGGATATTTCAGACAATTACCAGGGTGCTCTTTAAGGTGATGCTTAATAGTTTAAGAATTTTAATTGGTCTTAAAGTGCTTTTAATGTTTTTGAGAAGAATAAGAGCACTCACTTCCCAGCGTGCACTCTGTTCCGGGCCCCTCCTCTCTCTCTCCCCCTGGTGGTGGCTCCAGGGAGGTGCGGGACACCAGTGAGGAGCGGGACGCCAGTGAGGAGCGGGACAGGGAGTTGAGCTCCTCCACGGAGGACTCGGGGCTGTCAGAGATGGGCGCCAGTGAGATCTGGGTGTCCAGGTCCAGAAAGGGCGAGAAGGACAGGCGGGCGGGGTCGATGTCCTGCAGTTGGTTGATGATGTCACTGATGGACTCCTTGACGCTGTCAAACTCCTTCAGCTCCTGACGGCTGGCGGGCAAGTGGGCTGCTGATGTCATGGTTTCGGGTGTAGCCGGGCTGGAGGGAACAAACAAGAAGCATTCGAAAAGTACACACTGCTCAGAGGCTACAAGACCAGGTCTTTATTCATACAACAGATTGTATTAATGGCTGTATGAAAACCAAGGAAAGGAAATGCAATACTGATGTCTGAACTACAGAACACACATTCTACTGTACAGAAGAGGGGTTAGCTGCCTTTCTTTAATAGGGGATTCTATGGGGTACCACTGGATTTGTTGTAATCCTGAGAGTTTTTTTTTGTTTTTTCTTTTTTTTACTGTTATATGGTACGAATAACCCTCTTATTTTCCAACTAATTCTATATAATATTGGAATGTATGTTTAAATTCTGAATAAATCTTCCAACATAGGGTATGACCATTATACCCTAATGGGTAAAACCCACGCGAACACAGGGGGAACATGCAAACTCCACACAGACAAACCCCTAGGCTGGAATTGAACCCAGGTGCTGTGAGGCAGCAGCGCTAAGCACCATGCCACCCACAAATGAACCAAATGTGTTAATTATTAAATTGTGAAATATACATGGTGCACTGTACTTTATACTTTCTAGTTAATAATTATAAACCAGGAACAAAATTATCCTCGTGGTCCAAACCGTTGATAATGAAGCACCTGCCAACTGAGCACCTACAGTACACTCACACTCTATCAGAATGCAACTACTGCTGTCCTGCCAATCAGGACTGAAACTGCCTTGCAACTGGGAGATGCAGCTTTTATACATTCCACCCCACATGGGAGGGATGCCATTTGAATAACAAATTCATCTGGCATGAAGTTTAACACAAAAGTGTGTGTTACATATGGCAAGTGTGTTTCTTTTCAGCCCCTTGTGTGTGTGGAGGAGGGCTCTCTCGCACATCTGGGAATTGAGTTTGGCTTCTGCCCCGTCTCGGCGTGACAGGATGTTATTATCTGAGCTGACTGCAAGAGGGCTAGGAGAAACCTGAGCCAGACGAGGTATCCAAGCGCGTCGGGAAAAACAAAAATTGGGGTGCAATTAAATGAACTCTGAGACTCTGTCCCTAAAAACAAATCGGTGTATTTTATAGAAATAAAGCACGGTGCTTTGCGTTAAACGTGTGTCCCAAGTAAAGCCCGAAGGGTAGATCACCCATATGGCTGTGATTTGCTCTAGACTCACATCGCACCCGGTGCATACACTTTCCTTTTAAATGCACCTTCTCTAAAACATGTGCAGTACTGCACTCCTAAACGTTTCAATGCGTAACTTTAGTTATACAACAGTACGCATGCTAAATACTATTTTGAGCTAAAAAGCGGAACAGTAAAAATGTAGTGCCGCACATGCGTTTGGCTATACTCGATACAGCGATTGTAGTAAGAAATGTTTAACTTTGGTAAGAAAAAACTGTTAAACTATCATTTTCACAAATTAAATATGATTCTAACGGTTTCTGTTGTCTAAGAATACTGCGATGTTACAGGCTTTATTTTAGTCCAGTTAGCTGAACACTGTTCTACTGATACAACACAGGCTGTAACAAGTTTCTTTATTATTGTTGCTTTTCTAATAAACAAAAACATACTTAAACATGAGGCACTTAGAAATTGAATAACTATGCATTAGGCTAGCATTTTTATATACATAATTTAAATATATCACTTACCTTGTTCGGCAATTCACAAAACATAGGTGTATCTCGCGATGTTATATATATATATATATATATATATATATATATATATATATATATATATATATATATATATATATATATATTTGTTGTGTGATTTCAAACTGTTCTCCACGCCTTTGTCTATGAATGACTCCAAAAATTTGAGTCAAGTTTCATGTCATAAATACCACTCTATCGCCGCCTACCTTTTTTTTTTTTTGTTTTCAATGCGGTACACAAGCCATAGACCAATCAGCTCTCCGGCTCTTGAGAAAATACCACCGCGTTTGGACTGGCTGTTGCTTTCACTCCTTGTAGTTCAGCACAGCGTTCAGATTGCCCGCGTCGCAGAAGTGAACCTACCTGGCAATCCATAGCCAGCAGATGAGAACAACAACGATAATAATAGTAACAATAATAATAATCCCCACTAGTTTAATACAAGTTATGTTAAAGCAATGATACTTTCCCAGGTGTATAGTGCTGTATACACTTAACAGATCATAGCAGTATCGGAAATGGCAACTATGGATTTGTACCGAATATACTGCATGGCGGTTCTGATACAGAAACAAACTCTGGTAACAGTACAATACTGTGGTACTGCAATGGGTTACCAAGCCCCAGCATTGATAAGTGATGTCTAACCCTTAGGATACTGATTCTCAGTCACGCTGGCTGCCCTTAGCTGTAATGTGTGCATGATTACACCTTGTACCAGATATTCGGACATTTAAGTCACATGTTCAGTTTTGCACAGAAGTAAATGCCTAACCTTCTTAGAAACACTCTGCCATTCACAGCCAGCCTAGAAATTACTAGCGGTGTGGGTCTCCAATATCCCAGCCTCTTCCTCCCCAAATAATTTGTTTTAAAGCTGCCCAGACCCCTGATGGCCTGTTGGCTGATCTGAGGCTTGCACACAATGACTGGCTTTGTTTTAGAATTGCATGTGGCAGAAGCATCAGGGGGATAGGGTTACACCAGGACTTTGGGAAATGCTGGTATGGGATTATAAGGATGTGCAAGGGAAGGGAATAATTGAATTATATATATATATAAAATTTCATTGGATTAAATGTACAAGCTTTAATAAACCAGCACTATTATCCAGTCTCAATAAGTTTGTGAACCTTGCATTATAGGAAGTTACTGCTAGGAACAGGAAAAAAAGATATAGTTCAAATGGACCAATTTTCAATCCAGACACCTTTAAATGAGTGTACAAAGAAATAGTCCAGCCCATACACCTTACTGCTTACCTACTAGTGAACATCTTCATACAAGTGGTACAATTCCTTTAACTATGAAAAGATCGACTCAGACACATTCTTCATTTTCTAACCTTAATTTTTGAAAGATGCTTATTAAAAATGGCTTAGAGAAACAAAGTTAATTTGGCTAAAATGTAATCCAATGTGCAAAGACTCCATTAAATCCATTAGTGTCAATGGAATAATCCGTCAAGATGGTTATAAGGAATATTTCAGTGGTGTACCGGCAATGGGCAATAAGTACACAGAGCATCAAGTAGTAATAATTCATTTTATTTTTCAGGATAAAAATCAAATTCAGGAGTTGTGTTGAGCACATGTTGGAGGAAAAACAACATTTAAATCAAAACCAAACTGACACAGAAACAAAAAACAGCCCAATTCATGTAGAATATTTTAGAAAGCGTATTTAAAATTAGCTAATGCCATTTTAAAACTGCTGTAGAAAATGAAACAAACAAAAAAAAAAATCCTTAGCCTTCAGAAGTTACCATCATTGAAAACTAGACTTCTGGTGTCAAAAAGATTAGTTTTTTTTTTTAGATTTTATTAAAAAAAAAAAAAAAAATAGATCTAGGTTAATATAAAAGAATAAAATACATATTTAGAAACTAACTGTACATGTGCACTCTCGCTGGCAAAGTCACTGTCTGCCAAATCCACCAGAGGGCGACACCCAGTGAGAGGAATGTGATGCCTCGGTGTTCCAATAGGTGTCAATTGTTAAACTGTAGGCAAACAATTGCAAAGCACGCAGCTCTGTGCTCTAGCATTACAAAATAAAAAAATAAAAAAAAAAAAATAATGCAGGTTTAACAAACACATTTGTACAGCAAATTAAAAAGGACACGTAAAAAAGTGACATACGCTAATCACATTACAGATTATGTACAGTATATTACAGCATTCCTGGAAAGGAATTTTTCTGTTCTTTAAATTAACAAAAGGCTACATTAACTGCTTTTTTTGTTAAATGATCTTTTCTTCATCCCCAGCATGTATCCGATTCCAGGTCGCTACAATTCTTTGTGGATAACGGATTTAAACTCCACTACATGTGTGCCAACACAGAATTATGGTTCTACACAAGTGACTTCTAGAACCTGCAAAGTATAGAAAAGCCCTGTGTTGAAGATTAAAAAAAGAAAAAAAAAAAAAACACAATCTGAACCCCAGCTCATCTAAGAAATGGTGTCTCAAAGCAACCTTGACAGAGACCACCCTAAACCCAGCAGCAGTTAAGCGAATGGGAGACAGGTCTCCTAAAACAGATTAAGACATGTTTTAAAAAGAAGAATTATATATTTTCCGGCTACTAAAGGATTGATATTTTCAATGTCGTCAATCTTCGGACAACAGTCTGTGCAACTGATCCGCTCTCCTCTTCAACACGACCTGAAAATCATCCTGCAAAAGAAATGCACACTCCAGTGAAGCAGCTGTGAAACAAGGCAGCGTGCTGCTGCGTTCAGCTGGGTTACAGAAGGTGTATGTGGAAGACAAAGCCCAGGAGTTTGAGACAGTATGAGAATTTCTTACACGCAGATTTTCAACCGTTACGCAGGAATCAGAATGCACTTCAAATGAATGAATAATGATGATACGTTGACATTGGCACCCTAGTCAAACCCTACCACACAAACGTTACTTACAGTTTCAGACAGCTTTTCCAAGTCAGGAATCAGCTTCTGGAGCTCTTGGTCTGCTTTGTTTCCATACCAGCTGGGGATTGGGATCATGTTCATCAGCTGGAAAAAAAAACAAACACCCAGGCATCAGTAGCGCACATCTGACCTACACTTGGCCACTGATCACCTGCTGTGAAACCAAAGGACTTGTTGCTGTGAAAAGGCAACATTCTGCACTTTAATGCTGGAACCACACCTGGATTCCCATATTAAAGCAGCAGATGCCAACAGCTTTGTTGTCCTGTGGTTTGCTGACTCCACTTGTCAAGTTTAATTGCAGCATGGCCACAGTGACTTCTTGAAAATCCTGGGCTTTAACTTAAAACAGAAAAACATTAATACGAAGTTTAACTTGGAGATCCAGAACTCAAATTGCTCTTGGTTAACGTGTTGCAGAGAGAGGCGGGGTGTACCTGGTAAGGGAAGGTGTAGGGGGTATTGCCCACAATGACAGCCTTGGCCAGGTCCCGCTTCAGCACTGCAAGGTCTTTGATGTAGTGCCCCTGCACACAGAAACAGTCTTCTTGGTACAAGCGATGTCTGCAGAGGGGAGAGAGGCAGGATAAGCACTGGGGGTTTTCAGAGGTCACTAGCAGTCAATGCGGCATTAGGCTTTTTACACTGGGGGAGGGAGGTGTCCAGTAATGCCAAACAAATCCTATGAAACAGTCAGCCCAGTGTTTCTTTAAAATGCATTGCAAGATTGTAACAAAGATTTCCATTTAAAAAGTCAAAAAAAAAAAAAAAAAAAACTAGACTCAGAAGTGACAAGTTTTCTTTGATCATTTGCACACCAGCAAAAAGCCCTTCACGGTACAACGAGGTGTGTGTTTACATCAGTCAGCAGCACTATTTAACATGCTCCTTACCGAACTAGCTTTTTCTGAGGGTCCACCAAGTCTAAAATCTCATCCGCATACTCCTTTTTAGCAGATGTGTAGACAAATATCTGGAAAACAAATATAATGAAGTTAATGAACAAAAACAGTACTTCTACTACACCAGATAAATCAGACTGAACAGTGCTAAACCAATGTGAGCCAATATAAAGAGTTTGAAGCCCCAACTTAATCCCAGATTAACTGCGACACAATGCACAAGTCAAAAAAAAGCATCACTGTGAAAAGCATTGGATTTCCCTAACCCATTCATTACTGTTCTTCATATGAAAAAAGACATACATTTTATTTTTATATATATATATCAATATAGATAGATAGATAGATCGATCTATCTATCTATCTATCTATCTCTGAGGAATTAATACTAAACATTTATGTTACATATGTATATAGTTCTTCTAAGAGAAATATATACATTTCAGTACAATGATGCATTTCAATAAAAAACTGGGCGATTTCCCCAAACAGATGAGAATGAAACTGCAGAGAATAGGGAAGAGACTTACTTCATATACTTTGGACATCCTTTCCAAAAACTCTTGCACATAGGGCCTCATATTCATGTAGACCTGAAGATGGGGAGGGGTGGAACAAAACACAAGCTTGAATTAAGAAAGTACTCTTCAGAGAATTGTATTTGTCATTCAAATTCTTTAATGTATAAAACCATGGAAGAGATCCAGTACACACACAACAATGTACTGCATTATGTTGCTCTCCCCCTGTGAATTACATATTATTCAAATTACAACCACGATTGTATTAATATTTTAAATTAAATGACATTGAAAAACAGGCCACACACAAACAAGCAGCAGAGTTAAAAGGAGTGGGACACCACAAACCTCATACTGCTGATCCTGGAAGTGGGTGAGAAAAGTGTGTTCTGCATTCTCAATTACATTCAGGGAGCTGTAGACTAAAGTCTCTTCCTGCACAGATACAAACACTCAAAAGTTTAGGACAGGAAGCATAACATGTTGTGTAACTTATATCACATTACCCAATACAACTTGCAGATAGAAGAGAACTCACCAGATCCAGAACCAGCGTGCTTTCGGGGATGCTCCTTGTCTTCAGTGGGATATCTCTGATTTTGTACTGTCCTACTTGGGATGGGATGTTTTTTATGAAGGTGTATCTGTAGGATACAAAGGAACCATAAATAGAATTTAAGTGAACCACAAAAGGCTATGATGTTCATACAGAACACACAACTGTACAAAAATTAAAACTAACACAGCAATCTCCGCACTCACATTTGAATATGAATATATATATATATATATGAATTTATCTTGATATTGATAGTAAGATAGAGGACAAGGTTTGTCTCACAGAGGAGGTTATTAAACAGCAATATGGACTATAATGGTAACAAGATGATCAGTTTGATAATATCCTATAACCCAACTGTATACTTCAAACAGCAGATGCATGCCCACCCCTCCAGATTCATGCTCTGAGTCTGGGTGAAATGCTCTACTCACGGGTTGAAAACCTCATTGTCCTCCTCATTCCCGAGAACTGGACTGAAGCAGTTGGATTCCATCTCGACCCGGTTCTGGTTCCAAGTCTTGGTCCTTTGACGCCGTGGTGTCTTGTCATCTTTAGGAAAATATGGTAAAATGGAAAAAAAAAAAAGGAAATGATTCATTTTCTATCCACCTCTATTACTGTATCTGTCTGTGATTGCTGCTTGATTATTTATAAATAGAGTAAAAATGTTTGTATAATTGTAATTACTGAAGCATAATTGTAATTTCACCAAATATCCTTGTAATTGTAATTGTAATTTCAGCAAACAATGCTGCTGTAATTAGAATTATAATTCACCCAAGGTCAAGGTCTTTTTTTATTCCTCCAGTTTAGCCATGTGCACCTCCTATAGAATAATTCTGATACAACCCAGCATGTGGTTTATATGTTTGACCTTCCCAATTTTTTTTTAAATGAGCAACAGGTGAAGAAAACTCCTTGAAACTAATAACGCCCGATGGA
The DNA here is from genome assembly GCF_017654505.1 of Polyodon spathula. NCBI lineage: Eukaryota > Metazoa > Chordata > Actinopteri > Acipenseriformes > Polyodontidae > Polyodon > Polyodon spathula. The sequence continues at coordinate 2,976,669 of NC_054560.1, forward strand.
TTCCACTCACCACGCTGGGTCAGAGATAACAAGCAGGCGATGGGAGAGTAGATTTTCCGAACAGCATTCCTTGGTGAATCTTCATTCATCTCAAACCTCACCCGCAACTGCCGTCCTCGCAGTGGAGTTTTAAACTCTGCAGGAAAAAAATCACAACGATGCACTATGTTAGTGATGAGCACTCTGCAACGTACTGAACTCAACTGCGTTTCATTTGTCCATTCTGGGATATGCAGAGTGTTCACGTGCCTTCGTCATCATCATCCTTCTCTGCTTTGAGACGGCTCCTTGTCTGCATGGTGCCTCTCTTCTTGGCAGACTGAGCAACGTCTTCTTCAAACTCGGGCCACACTGGGCCAGCCAGGACATCATCATCATCCTTAGACTGTCAATGACAACAGCAGATCAGTGACTCTGTCACAAACACATTAGATCCCTGCAACGTTTACACTAACTATATGAATATTTCAATTGAAACAGGAGGGCATGCTCATGTTGACATCCCAATGAGTTTTTAACTTTAGAAAAAATAAAATCAACAAAATTTAGGCATGAATTAATAATTGCATTATGGGATCATTAATACATGACTGAGCAGTGTTGCATTCACTCCTCTTTTTCTACCACAGGTCAATTATCCAAAAAGGGTAATAACTACGACGCAATAAACAACAACGTGGTGACATGCCATTGAAAAACTATTTGACAAATCACATAGCAGCACTACTGTACTTCTAGACTTAGTTACCGACCCGCTGATTTTTGTTACACTATACAAACGCTAGATTAGTGTACCTATTTTTATTTTTTTAACACCGGCATAGGTGTAGTTTAGCGGGCCAGGAAAATCAGGCTTCACTCGTTCCGATCTGAGAAAGCTGACACGCATTTTCAAACCCACAGCTCCTGAGCAGATACAAGTATTCGTGGCCATTGCCCCACAAAATTACTTGCATCAGCCTCACCGGCAACAGCTGGACGGGAAATGAGTTTCGTAATCTAATAAAATCACTTTTGAGTGGCTATCTTTTGTCAATAAAACATCCTTATGACATTTAAAATTTGAATTTTTTATATTAAAATAATAATAATAATAATAATTAAGAGGGGTCTGCAGTAAGCGCTAACGATAAAGATGTTACGCACCGGCGTCTCTCCGTCATGATTTTGATTTTGTCGGTTATATGTATATATTTTGTTTCAGTTATTGAATGTTTTTGCTACTTGCTCCAGGACTGGAGCCACCGTTCTGACTGAAGGTTTCGTTGTTCTTGCAGCGCTGCTGATCTCAACCGTGTGAGCTACACCGACACCCCGAAACAGCAGCTAACCCCCAGACTGGCGCGCCTGCTGCGGGAAACTGTAGCAAATGATGCCCCCCAGGCCTGCCTTCTTCGGTTCAGGAAGCTCTGCTAACTAAAACACCGGCGGCTGGCTTGAAAAGGGCCCGGCTGCTTTACTCTGGAGAGGCCCCGCCAAAACTTACCGCCTTCCTTCTCTTCGTGGACCGGGGCGTCTTGCTCAGGCTCTCGGTCGCCCGGCGAGGGGTACGCGGTGTAATCGGCTCCTTTGTTGGTTGTCGGGCGTGGATCTTTCTCGACCGGAGCAACATTTCCAAACTTTTAATAACAAACAAACGGAAAGCGCAGAGGGAATTGTGTCTTCGCCCCCATTCACGTCGTTAGACTGCCCGCGGCTGTGTTTTCATCAAGCGCCGGCGGTTAACGGGGAAATGTTTGCAATGAATCCCGCACTCGGCCTAGCAGCGCTTCCTGTTTATCGATTTAAATCTGCCGGGCCGAAGAGCCAGGCTGCGGGGTAACTTAGCAACGGGCTGGGCGTGTTCTTCAGACGCGACACGTTACGTCTTGGGCACGTTTTGGGAACGTAAAGGAAGTACTGTATGTGTGAATGAATATTTTTAATTATAGTTTCATACTTCTGTGACAATAAAAACGCTACACCTCCAAATATACCCGTCAATACACACAGTTATATACTGCAGTTTAAGACATCTAAACCCCACTGTCACTCCGGTCACTGTTCATGGTGTCACAATGTTTGTCAGCTGCTTTTTTTGTCAGTGCTCGAACAGTGTGACTTAACCCGCCTCATCTATTCAGTGTTGTTAAAAAGCCGTCTTTCTAGAAACACCGTACTCGGAAAACACATTTCTAAAGTTTACGGTGGTCCTGCACATTTCATTGAGGACTGCATTTACAGCGTTACAATGACGCCGGTCATCCACCAGATGGCGCAAGTTGGTTGTCAGACCAAGCCACACTGAATCTTTGCAGTCATTTTTTTTTTTTTTTTTTTTTTTTTTTTATGTGTTGCAATGTGACTACTGTATTTTAAGAAAGGAATAAGATACACATGATACATTGAGAACCGCTTCTCTAATTGTGATTAAACTTGGTAAGGGCATTCTTTATCTCAAGTTACTGTGAGCCTGTGGGTAAAGTTGCATTTACACATAGAGTGGATCTATGCTAAAGTGATCCAGTTTATCATAATTCTTGTAGCTTTGAATGCTGGAAAATCATATACTGGTACTTGACGTTATGGGGCACAATTAGAATGTTTCCTGGATCCGTGTGTGTGAGTGTGTGTGTGTGAGTGTGTGTGTGTGTGTGTGTGTGTGTGTGTGTGTGTGTGTGTGTGTGTGTCTGCATGCAGACAGGAGGAGGTGCACCTGTGTGTGCGTCTGTGAGTGTGTGTGTGTGTTTCTCAGTGTGTGTGTCTGCATGCAGACAGGAGGAGGTGCGTGTGTGTGTGTGTGTGTCTGCATGCAGACAGGAGGAGGTGCGTGTGTGTGTGTGTGTCTGCATGCAGACAGGAGGAGGTGCATGTGTGTGTGTGTCTTTGTGAGTGTGTGTGAGTGTGTGTGTATCAATGCTGAACTCCCCCACAGCTCTGCGTGGGACACAGGCTGCTCTGAACATTCTGCTGCGTTCTCTCAACTCTGTTCCCAGTCTGATGAGAGGCAGCAGGTCTCTAATAGTCGCTGAAGGACAGGAGACTGCAAAGACCCCTGACCAGGCTGTGCCCTGTTTTTAATGTCCTTAACCTATACCTCTCTGGACTTTACCATGCTTTCAGTATGCTTCGCAATGCTTTTACTGTGGTGAGCTTTTAAAAGGTGTTTCCGCTCACAAAGAGTGTACCCGGTTTCGTAAGGAGTGTTGGCAAAGCAAAGCGTTTATACAGTATAAATATATATATATATATATATATATATATATATATATATATATATATATATATATATATATATATATATATATAAACTAACACTGCAAGCCTCATGTTACATTAGCAATGAGCAACTGAATAACACAGTTCACTATAGCCTGGTCTCTGTCATCCCTCAGAGATCTGGATCACATGCTCACACAGAGGCGTATGGACCCTAACACTTCAGCACCACCCAGCCCCCAGAGACACCCCCATCCGCCAGCGATCATGAAACCCATGACATCATTTCTTAAATTAGAAGAATATCAGTCAACCATGTTTGCAGTGTCAGAACATCATTTCAGCGATGTTTCCTCGTCGGCTGTTTTCAGTTGCTCGGCAGGAAGAGGTGGGAGAGGCGCGGCCCTTGTTGTGAATCTGATGTACTTTCTAATTCGGTAATTCAAAATCCGTCCTAGTGGAAATAATCTGCATGCTGGAAAGAAAAAATACCTTAAATAATATGACTGTCAAAAACAGAAAGCAAGCCACTGGGATATCATCTTTATAAAATCCTACTAGTCATAACTGGCCCACTGCTGGGTACTGCAATGGAGTATGTGTGTTCAAACGTTCCCACTGTAGTACTGTTATAACAAATTGAAGAGTGCCAGTGTGTGATCAAGCCCAGCTAAGTGCCTGATATAGGATTTGCTAATCTCTAGTTCGAGAGTGGCGTAAAGGGTCTTTTTTTTTTACCTTTCAGAGGCATTCACTGCAGTGTACAAAGCTCTGGTAGGAAAGCTGGTCTTCTGTATTAAACAGTTACCCACCTTCAAATACAAAGCGACGCAGTTTGTCCCCCAGAGTCAGCTAGCCCAGCCACATTTCAAGCACAGCACTACAAGAGCTGTCCAACACCAGAGCAGATTGTCCTCTAGCAGCATACATTTCAGCTTTACAGCTTTTTGAAGCCCCCAAAAATGATTGACGCTCATCTTTTAGGATTGCAATACAGGCACTGTGCTTTGGGATAAGTCAGGCATTCACGTATTGCTATCTGGAAAAAGGTGAACCAAAGCGTTCCTTGGAAAGACACCACGGCCCGAGTATTTACAGAGACGTGCTCGTTCTAGTTACAATCGAGAACACCTATCTCCAGGCAGACAAGCAGTTAACTAGAGATCTGTCGTAAAGTCCCGCCCTCTAATTAATATTCATATTCAATTTTAAAGATAGGGGCTTGCGCTGCCTCGATTCACAATACACATTATCAACAGCTATACACGTACTGGAAAGATAAGCAATCAGCAATAAAAAATAAGTCGTTTGTTTTTAACGTGTTTCGTGAAATCAAACTCCTATGTGACATGTTCCACGAGTTGACAGTGTGTGGATAATGAAGACACAGCGGGGTTAGTTCTGGAGTTTGCTTTGGAGTTTGGCGGAGAAGTTCACCTTTGAAGACCACAAGACAACTGCGCGTAATTGAACAAGAGCCACAAATTAGGAAGATGCATTTTCAAATTGAATGGTAAGTAGTTTACCATTTCGCACGGCTAAGCATTTAATTTCCCCATACTTACCGGAGCTGTAGTACACTTTTCTGTGCCTTTACCATGTTGCATAGTAAAACGCATGTTTCAATACACATAAGGCAGTATTTTAAATGTTATATATACATAAGTATATACACAAACAGTCGCAGTCAAAATTATTTGGGCTGTTAAAAAATGTTAGAAATTAGTTTTTGCATATTATTTTTCATTTTATGCATGTTATATAATATTTTGTTGTTTTATTATAAAGCTGAATCTATACTTTAATGTATATCTTTCAATAGAACAATGATCGTTGATAGATGAAATGGTAGCCCTATTAGTCCAGAGATGATAGACAAAGAGAAGGAGATGTGATCCCTTTTATCTTTCTATTGGACTAACTAAAGTTAGTTAGTCCGGTAAAAGGTATCACATCTCCATCTCTTTGTCTATAATAGAACAAATGTAAATTGTATAAATCACTTTCTTTGTGGTTTTTCTCATTTTTTAAACTGCCCAGATACTTTTGTCTGCGACAAAAGCCTCTCTCTCTCTCTCTCTCTCTCTCTCTCTCTCTCTCTCTCTCTCTCTCTCTCTCTCTCTCTCTCTCTCTGCGTGTGTACCATAGTGTAATTGTACAATTGCTTGGGTATTGTTATTTCTGATAATGGTGCCGTGGAAGATTATTATTTAAGAAAGCAGAGTGCACATTTTGTATATGAAAGCCACGGGCAAAGTAAAACGGTAACGCTTTCAAATAATATCCGCAAATTCATAATGAATTCCGGCTCAACACCACAGAAATAACACCTGAATATCTTTTGCACTGTATCTGAGCTCTGAAGTAATTCATATCGAATTCTTCACTGTTAATTTAAAAACATGTAGGTTCTCCTTGAGTCCTTCTCCACTCTATCCGTAACTCATTAATTCACTGTTTGTTCTTCACTACCCACTCACTCACACACCGGGGGATTGTGAGAATAATGCCTTATACATGTAATCAGCATCACGTGTTACAAATGTACATGGAACCAATACGGGGTAATTAAGTGAATTAACAGGGATGAATTTAAAACAACTGATTTCAGAACTCAAAGGATGTGCAAACGCTATCCAGGTGGTATTCTTGTGGCATTCATCGGAATTCATTGGTGTTACCCCCAAAAACGGTCACTGACATGACACCAACAGCATTGGATTGTTAGAGCTTGCTTCAGGGTGCTTTGTCAATATGAAGAACACATTGCATGGACACACTGCACCCTAGCCATGTTTATGAATAAGGGCAATAACATTTAAAAAACTAGAAACGAATAACCACATTTAGCATGTGAGTATACACAGTAGATTATTGATGTAGATTTGATGGGGAGTGAGAAAGTGCACACTGGGATGACGCATTGAAGTCAATCAGACCGACGTTTGTCTCCCTCTGTACAGGAACAGAGGTGTTCTGCGCTCTCTACTTCTCCTGGCACTGTTGACTGCAGCGCCTGGGTCCCAGGTAAATTGATTCAGAAAAGGTGATATGTATTGTTCCCTCCAACAAGTATTGGGGCAGATGAGTAAATGCACAACGGCTGGCACGTGTTGCCTGTTTTCCCCACTCAGACCCTGACCCAGTATAATTGTAAATCTCGAAAAACTACTCACTTCTAAATCTTTTGTAGTCATCTTTGTATTACTTTAGTATAAATACATGTTAATTTGGATTCATATGTTGTTTTTTTCTGACTTTATGTGAACGAAAAGACACACATTTGCCCATTTTCCCATTGGAAATAGTGATATTTTGAAATATCACTGTCCTGGTCACAAAAACAAAGTTTGTGGGGAATAATAGCCATGTTCTATACTTTTGAGGCATAAGCAATTAGGAAATAACACTTACTACCCAGGAACAAAAAAAAAAAAAATTGTTACACAGTGTAATCGTTCCAGCATGTGTTCATCTTTCTGGTTGCAAGATTGAACATGTTTATGGTAAAACCTTATTATAAAATGAGGGGTTGATTTGATCAATGTGTACTTTGGATTTTTTTGCAGCGTTTTACAGTACAAGGGAATTGCCCCGTGTTGTATCAGCCACCTGTATGTGGTTTTCCCGGGATTACCAGGGTTTAATATTTGATGCAATCTGGGCGGATTCCCTGGTTCTGTAAAATAATCGAAAACATTTAGCTGTGGTTTGTTCGAGGTCAAGTTGACACACTTTTCAACCACGGCCATCATCAGTGTACTTGTAGACATTTAATCAGAAGGCACTAGTTTTATGATAGAGGGGCTCGTGCATACTTGCTGGGATGTATGTGACACCTGGCTATATCTTGAGAACTGTATTATTTTGATGGCATGTGGAAAGCACATTCCTGAGCAAAAGGAAGCTGGGTTAGGGTGACCTGCTTTTTTTGATAATGGCAACATTTTTGCAGGAAACACCTGCAGCTTGAATGTGTTCAACACAGGTTTGTGTGACAACAGAGTAATAAAAATAATGGTTTCTTTTGTTTGCTTCTGCTTGGCACTAGTATACTGCTGCTGATCTATAATTCCCCATCTAAAATTGTACTCTACACTGATATACTGTACATTGCTATACTATATACTGCTATACTCTATACTGCTATACTCTACAGTGCTGTACTCTACACTGCTGTACTATATACTGCTGTACTCTACAGTGCTATCTTCTTCACTGCTATACTGTACACTGCTATACTCTACGTGGCTATACTCTACACGGCTATACTCTACACTGCCATACTCTACACTGCTGTACTCTATACTGCTATACTCTACAACGCTATACTGTACACTGCTGTACTCTATACTGCTATACTCTACAGTGCTATACTCTACGGTGCTATACTCTACACTGCTGTACTCTATACTCTTATACTCTACACTGCTATACTGTACACCGCTGTACTCTACACTGCTGTACTCTGCACTGCTATACTGGCCAGCTCTCTTCCTTTCCCACCACTCCTCACCTCTTACACTGGGACATGCTGATAATCTCCAGCCACTTTCTACCGACTACAATCAATTTCACACCTACTTCTCATCGAGAGGGACCAATCCTTCCTAACTGATATAACAAAACTACACGTAACAATCACATTCATTACACTGATGGAGGCACTAGCCCGAACTTCTGGGTTGATCTGATCAACCTGAAGCCAGACAGGATAAGATACAACATTTTAGAGCATTTTACAGCACAGAGGACCCTGTGGTTATCACTGATATTACATGGTAGACACAGTCCAGGGGGGCTGTCCAGAACTTCAAAAGGCTCAATTAGAATTCTATGATAAAACTATAGGATTGTGCTGATTCAGACTGTGCTGGTAATGTTATATAAATCTGATTCAGACTGTGCTGGTAATGTTATATAAATCTGATTCAGACTGTGCTGGTAATGTTATATAAATCTGATTCAGACTGTGCTGGTAATGTTATATAAATCTGATTCAGACTGTGCTGATAATGTTATATCAATCTGATTCAGACTGTGCTGGTAATGTTATATAAATCTGATTCAGACTGTGCTGGTAATGTTATATAAATCTGATTCAGACTGTGCTGGTAATGTTATATAAATCTGATTCAGACTGTGCTGGTAATGTTATATAAATCTGATTCAGACTGTGCTGGTAATGTTATATCAATCTGATTCAGACTGTGCTGGTAATGTTATATAAATCTGATTCAGACTGTGCTGGTAATGTTATATCAATCTGATTCAGACTGTGCTGGTAATGTTATATAAATCTGATTCAGACTGTGCTGGTAATGTTATATAAATCTGATTCAGACTGTGCTGGTAATGTTATATCAATCTGATTCAGACTGTGCTGGTAATGTTATATCAATCTGATTCAGACTGTGCTGGTAATGTTATATCAATCAGGAAGGGTTTCTGATCGCTTTTGGTACACTGAAAAAGGCACTAACAAAATGCTTGTCTGCTTAACTTTCTTACAGTTTTATCTTGCCTGGCGCTGTAAAATGCTCTGAAACAAATCCATCTGTGGCTTGTACCAGCGGCGTACGGGATGATCACATTAGTTGGTTTTAAGTTTTATCATAGCTTCAATGAGAAATGTTTCAAATAGAAGTATTTTTAATGTCTTCAGATGTTGCAATGGCATTATCAACAAGCAGCAACACAGAAACTCCACACTGCAGTAATGAACAGCTGCAAACATCTGCTGTTGCAGAACTGGTCTCTTTCTGAAGTGCAATTAGTTGCGAGATTATGAGGCTCCTATTTACTCTTCCAATTTCTGCTCCCCAGTGCCTGTAAACAGTAATGAGGGGGGGATAGCAGCAATGCCCACTGGAATTCATTAAGTGATACATCCTGACGCCTGAGAGCCAGTATAGAAATGCAGTGCAATGTAAGAGAAGATTATGAGCCTTGTTTCCTGGCCCCAGGGTCTGCGGCAATGACATCTCGTTTGCATCCCAGTGTTGTACAAATTTGGTCTGGTAGGAGCAGATCAGTGCTGGTTCATTCCTGTAAAACTCTATATTTGACCTACATAGGGCGCACACACACACACACACACACACACCAACACACGCACGCACACACACACACACGCACGCATGCACGCACACACACACACATGCATGCACACACACATGTCATGAAGAAACTATGCAGGACAATTATACAGGCTGCCAAAACATTGAGATGAGTCAGGCACACTTAGAGATACCCACACAGCCAGGCAGAAATATTTCATTGTAAGCAACCCCTTCTAAAATCTTCATTGAGTAGCTGAACTTGCAACTAGTGACTTCTGCTTTTTACACCCCACCTCCTGCACTTTCTGAGCTGCTCAAACCCACTGCCTTCCACACTTCAGCCCAGCACTTTCTTTATCTAACTGCTGAGCTTCTCAAAGCCACTGCCTTCCACACTAGAGCCCAGTACTTTCTTTATCTAACCACTGAGCTCCTCAAACCCACTGCCTTCCACACTAGAGCCCAGTGCTTTCTTTATCTAACCACTGAGCTCCTCAAACCCACTGCCTTCCACACTACAGCCCAGCACTGTCTGTAACCACTGAGCTACTCAAACCCACTGCTTTCCACACTGCAGACCAGTGCTTTCTTTCTCTAACCTTTGAGCTACTCAAGGACAAGGACAAGACAACAAACCAGACGGCCGACAATAGGAACAGAGACAAAGTGTTAGTACGTGTGTAGACTGTAGAGCAATTCCAACAGAGGCCCGTCTGCCCATGGTGGCCCTAAGCCTAGTGTTGTGTCAGGTGTGTCCCATACGTATTATATTTCAACTTCCTGGAATTCTCTTTTTATATGACTCAACACCTCTTTTGGTTTCTTGTAGACAAAACAAACAGCGGAGTCCCTCCGTAGCCTCGCTCCTTTGAAGCGGATCTAGCGACTCGCCACTGTGGCCTCCCTGTATTGAAATGCTAAGCTGTGTATTTTCAGTGCCTGTATTAAGACAGTGCCCTGACTTGTCATCACCCTGTCGTGAGAGCATGGAGCTTAAAGGAGGTGTTGGAAACAGAAACTCCACTCCGGTTGCCAGTGCAAACAGTTCCCCTTACACCACCCTCCCTGCACCCACACACACCTTCTTAATCTTTTGTGTACAAATTGTATTCACTATTAAAGAGCAACTTGGGGGGTCCCTATGGGGCTCACCTAATAAAAGCACGGCCACATGGTGTGCAGGGTGAGTCATACAGTCAGGAGCACAGGGTCTGTGCAAAGTCGTCGGTCTTCGCTGGAGATTCCAGAGGGAGTGCCGCATTCGCTCTCGCGCTCCCGTGGGTTAGGGAGGCAAAACCAGCAGGGACTGTTTCTCCTCATCACACTACAGCAGACCCTACTGGCCAGGCACTTTGTCCTCCAATTGGCCAGTAGCTCTCTGACATCTGCTCTCGGGTTCCTGGGTGTAGAAGAGGAAGCTGGCTCGGTCTTGGGATCGGAGGACGCTCGCTGAACCTTCAGTTCTCCTGAGCAGCTGTGTAGGGAATTGCTACGATGAGGGGAAAACATTATTGGACGGTCTAAATTGTGGAGAAATCAGGGGTTAAATAATTGGGCACTCTAAATATCTTTTTAAAAAAAAACAGCTTGGCACAAGTATATAATATCAGAGTTAGCTTAACTGATTTATTCTGCTTCTTGTTGAGTTGTTATATTATTTTAGATTTTAGATTTCATTAAATCCTGGTGACATTTTAAAACTCAGAAGTTAAAGCACCTCACTAGAGCTCTCAGAAACATGTCTAATCCCTTGGTACATTTGGTACACCAAAGTGTAACCATTACTTGTCCCCATGCAAAACTGGCTTCACCAACACCATAAGGTCCCTCCCACCCAGTGTTACAGGTCCCCTTGTGTTGTAGCAGGAGGAGTGCCGGGCTGCAGTGTATTATTGTTCTCCCCCCCCCTAAGTAGGTGCGAGCAGGGAGAGGTCGGAGGTTGGAGGTCAGATTGGGTACCCAGATTGGTCGTCAGGCTGTCGTGACGGAGTGGGGGTCGTGGGGTCAGTGGAGTGGCTGCTCCAGCACTTGTGGGGAAGGGGTCTCCTTCAGAACTTGGACCTGTATCAGGTGAGCCAGACCTCTTCCATTCTGCACCGTCTGTCCATCTTCTCCTTTCTTTGAACAAGCCCATGCAGTGCACCTGGGAGGTGTTTCGTGTTCAGTCTTGATACCTATTCATCCAGGAAGGGGGTGATAGCCAAGTTAAATCATTTCTTAAAAGTACTAGGGCTGTGTTTACTGTAAGCAGAGTCCCCTGTGCATGTATTAAACTGTCTTAAGTTGATATGTCTAAATAAAGAATTTCAATGTTGTAAGAAATCATTGGCCACATGAAAAGTGGCAGATAGTAGATCTGAATGGAAACGCCTCATTGTAACTGTAACATTCCTGGTGATTTCATCTCTTTGTTCTGTTTCTCACTAGGTTTTCAGATGGACAGCGATGTCCAGACGAGCAGCGACAGTACAGAGTGTGTTCTCAGCAGGCCAGTGTGTTCTCAATACAATCAATACACAATTAGAGTCGTCTGCCAGCTGCAATGTTTTAAATGTCCAGCAGATGGCGTCGCTGTAAGGCATTATGAAAAATGAGTGACCCTGAATACTTTTCCTCCTTTGGTCTAATCTCCATTGATAGTATGTTATAACTTGTTATAATTGCAAATTTCAAGTTCCTGAGTATGCTATCACTATACTCCCCGTTGTGCAAGAATAACTACAAGAACATGAGAAAAGTGAGAGGAGGCCCATCAGTACTCGTCCAGTTCCTAGACATCGACTGATCCCAGAACTTTGTCCAGTTGGTTCTTTAAGGATCCCAGTGATTCAGCAACCATGTGGTTGGTTACCCATTCCATATACTCCCCACTGCCTCTGACCTGAGTCTGTCTCCACTCAACATCCAGGTGTTTCTTCTGGTCTTGTTCTTCATGCTGCCCATGGAGAAGTGGCTAGAGTTAGCTTGGTTGTCTCCAATAGGATTTTAACTGCCAGTCTCCTGTGACTGTGGTATTTTGACTCCACTGTGGATCATCGTTGGGTTTGTTTATTGACACATGATTTGTGCTCTCTGTTATTCCAGCCATGCTCATCCAACGCAGGGGATTTCCGTGCGATGCAGTGTTCCCTTTACAATAGGAAGCCGATACTGGGCAACGGGGATCACTACCAGTGGGTGCCCTTCCTTGGAGGTGAGGGAGTGTTTGCGGGGCCTTAGGCAGGGGCAGGCTACAGAGATCCTGTGCTGTACAATCAGATCTACAGTAGACACTTGGGGAGAGATTTCTCAAGGTCTTCAGTAAAGACCTTTTGCTCTTGACCTTTGCCAGCCCCGAATCCCTGTGACCTGCACTGCTTGGCAGATGGACACAATTTCTACTACACCTTCGGGAGGGCTCTTGATGGAACGTCCTGCCACCCCCAGGCTGAGGGGGTCTGTGTCAACGGGGGCTGTCTGGTAAGAAACTAAGAGATAGACCCGCCCATGGGAGTGCCTTTGGAGAGGGTGACACAACACCGCTGTTCCCGTTCTGTCCTGCAGGTGGCGGGTTGTGACGGGGTCCTGGGCTCCGGCTCGCGGAGGGATGTGTGCGCAGTTTGCGGCGGCCGGAACGACTCCTGCTACCTGGAGCGTCGCGTGTTCCAAGGCAGGCTTCCCTCCCCCGGTGAGTTGACCATCATTCCCTGCTCCTCCAACCCTGTGCAGTCCATGCAGCTCCATCTTTCTGTGCGCAAGAAGCCCTGTGACACACTCCTGTTGTGCTCCTTCAGGTTTCTTTGGGTACATTAACGTGACTCGGATCCCAGCAGGGGCCACGAGCATCAGAGTGACCGACAGCAGCCGGAATTACCTGGGTAAGGGAGACTGGGAAAGCATTCAGCTCTCTGCATCTGCAGTATTTCAAAAGCATGCTAAGCATAGATGAAGAAAGTAATATATTTTAGCATTGGAAGAGCTGGGTAAGCTGCATAATTACTATGCTAATGTATCTGGGATTTGTGTGTAGCACAGAGAGGCATAAAACAAATATTGTGAATATATATATATATACACACACACACACACTAACACAATATATAACCATTTACACCATATTGTAAAATGAGTAAAAGAAAGTTCACAAGCCTGTTGCTGGTTTATTTATAAACAGTTGAGTTTCATGTAAACCATACTTAATTTTTGGTGTAACAAATGACTGATAAATGAAAAACTTTTTCATTTAAAAAAAAAATCTTAGTTATTCGTGGACTTTAAGTAAATGATAGCTAGATACCAAAACGGTCCTTCTCTAGGCCGATGACTCATTCTGTGCATTTCAAAGCATCCCTTTAAAGTCTCCCCTGTGTCAATCTGAGCCCTGCATCCCTGTGACTCGCTGTCCTTGTGCGTAGCGGTGCTGGCTGCTGACCGCCGTTATCTGCTCAATGGGGATTGGTTGATCGATGCCCCCGGGGTGTACGCTGGTGCCGGGACCACACTGCATTATCGCCGCTCTTACGAGAACCACGAGACCCTGGAGGCTGAGGGGCCCACTGCAGAGGAGCTACACATCCTGGTACAGGCTTCTCATCCTCACTGCCAGGCTGGCAAGCTCCCTCTTAAAGGGCTGCGCTGATACTTGCACTCGTAATTACCTTTAAGAAGTATTTGTCTGCAGGTATTAAATGCATCCATTCATTAAAGTGTTGATTTCAAAACAAGAAAAGTGGTCCTTTAACTATTCCTCTTGAGTGTTTTTTGTAAGCAGTACTAGCTCTAGCACTGGCGTGTCTTGTTGTCCTGGGTGGAATTCTCTGGGTTTGACTGTTGTTTCCTCTCTCAGGTTCTGCTGCAGGAGCAGGCCCCTTCGATTGAGTATGAGTTCTGGCTGCCTCGCGGTCGCTATGGTGATTTCAGTAGCATGTCCAGCCCCTTGCGGCAGGCCGAGGGTGCAGTGATGGAGGGACCGGCGTCACCAGTCAGTGCGGCTCGTGGACAGACCAGCCTTCAAACCCCAGGGATCCCCTACAGCCTACTTCCAGCAACCCAGACAAGCAAGCCCAGACTCCACATGCAGAAAGAAACAGACACCAGCAGCAGAACTCACTTTAGTGACTCTGCACAGCACACAGGTACACAAGCAGCACAGCACACAGGTACTCAACATCTCTGTTCTCCAGTGTTTCATGCTCAGTTTTGCATTTCAATATAATTCTTAGTGCCTTTGCTAAACATTTGCATAGTTTAGTAGCCCGTAAACATCAGTTTGTTTGATAAAAAGATATTAAAAAACAAAACCTGCAAACAGTACTGAAAAGTTGACCAGTGCACCAAAAAAAGCATTGTTTCATTTACGATGAAAGAAGCCTTATCGGTAGCCAAGAGAAATTGGCTCCCTAGTGTCACAGCAGGCTGTGTGTTTCTGGCTACAGGTACCTGTGGAGTGTGCCGGGCAGCCAAGGGCAAGAGCAGACGAGCACAGCTGTACTGCAGCAGTGATTTTGGTAAGTTCCTGGAGCAGTTTTTAGTGTGGGGTTGTGTGAGTCCATATACCCATAAAGTGACCCCACACCACATATTCCTATTTCTGTGTAAATATTTGATATTCGCTAGTTATAAATTCCCTATAGCGTTTATTAATAGATGTTTGTGAAAGATTGTAGTCAAACCAACAATAACGTGAACACTCCTAACTGTCCCCCTGGCTCTCCCAGTGTTCCGGGTGAAGATCCTGTCTCGTGTGGTCCAGGGCTCAGAGACGCGCTTGGAGGTGCAGGTGAAGCAGACCTACAAGAACCGCTTTGGGCTGGTGCACCGCGAGTTCGTGTGGCTCCCTGACGCCTGCGCCTGCCCCCCTGTGCTGGAGCACCGGGAGTACGTGCTGATGGCTGTTCAGCATGTCAATCACGAGCGAACGCTCAACCGTATCCTGGTGCCGAGCCACGGCTACGCCCGGCTGTGGAGCCCCAGGGAGGACCGGCTGCTCAGGGAGCTGGACGGTCACTGCCGGTAGGGGGCAGAGAGTAGGGAGCCTGGAAATACTGTAATAAACCCCACCAGCGCCCCATGATCGAGTCAGGTAGCACAAATGGTGTTACTTTATAACAGAATATTGCAAGGGGGCTTACCAATACAAACATATATTAATGCCCACTTCTCCACAAGGACCAGTCGGGCGATTCCCTGAGTGTATATACTGGCACGTCACCTGTTTTACTTTTAAATGGTCTCTTGGACCGGAGTGGTGGTTATAAACACGGCTGGCTGTGCCTCATTTCCACACACAGCTGATCGCTTTCAGGGCCGAGTTCAGCAGGGTTGGATCAGCTCACAGGCATTCAGAGCATTGTGCTTCTGCAACCTGCAAATTAAAATACACTTTTTTTTTTTTTTAAAACGACCCTCGTTGGAGCTTCAAGCAAGAGCAGCATTCTGTTCTTGGCTGTAAAGAAGAATGATGAACTATAATGCAAAGTGCATGATTACACACTTCATCTGGGGCTCAGCTACACAGACAGGATACAGCAGTGCAGAGACAGATGGTTACAGATGCTTCTAATACAAACTGCCAGGTTTTTAGCTGCAGGACGAATGCATCCCTCCCTACATGGGCCTCAATCAGACACCAGACAGCACTAGCTGGTGAGGAGGCCCACTAATTCTGTCCAGTGTTTATTATTTCTATTGTTTACACTTGAACCAAAGAGGTTTCATTTTAAACAAAGCTTTATATTTATTATTTTGCTACTTTAAAACTGTATCTCACAGTACATCATGTACAATAATAATAAATACTTAAATGTGATTGTGTTAACTTTACTGTAACATGTGTTTGTCAATCACTAATCCAATTTGGAATTAATTTTTTGTTTTGTACTGGCAGCCTTTAGTTTATTGAATACATTATAGAACCTGAGAGAACAGCACCACACGCAGGCATTCAGTTGTTACTGCACTCCGACAGGAACAAAACACATCAAACAAAAATATTGTCAGGAATGGGATAGGGACATTGCTGCAGAGGTGTAAACTCTGCCACATGACCTAAATAAACTGAAAAACACAAACCTTGAATATAAACAGAAGCCACAAAGGGCTCCTAAAAGCTCATAGAATAAGAGAGAATAAATTGGGTTGTGTTCTCTCATATACAATCTCGGAGTTCAGTATCTTGTGCAGTTGCCAAGGTAACCCGCTTGGCGGTTGCCAGGGTGACTGGGGGGTTTCAGGGGTCAACAGGCGCAAGGCTTGCCCTGCTTCAACTCTACGGTCAGTCCTTTACTCAGAAGGAATGCTTCCTGCTTCGGTTCACAACCCAGGAAGTTCTTCACCATGACCTCTGTGTCCAGAGATCATGCCGGCTTCAGGATGCAGTTCCTGTAGTCTAGCCCCACCTATAGGACACGACAGGGAAAGACATAATCAATTAAAGTTATCTAGCAGGTAAAACCAGCCTGTATAAAACATAGAAATTGTACACATGCTTCTTCAGTTCAAAGAGGTTAGTTTCCCCAGCATTGACAAAACCACTTTTTTTTCTTTTTTTTTTTTTTTTTTTTTTACCGGTTCCAAATGCAAAACAAAAAGCAGTAACAAAACTAGACAGCTGCTGAAGCAACAAAGAATACAGAGTACAGCAAAGAGCCAAGCGGATTGTAAATCAGGTGCGACGGGATATTGAGCTCTGTGCCTCATCCTTGGGGTTCGTGATGCCTTCCTGTTTGAACCGGGAGTAAAACATGTCCATGGAGAAGACCTCACTCCACAGGTAACCGTAATACTGGGCATCATACCCCCCCGGCCAGGTGACCAAACGTGGCCGGCATGCGCGTTCCTGAAAAACAAGAAACACGAGGGATCAGAACCAAGCACTGAGAGCCGTCACTTTCATTACAGTGCGAAGCATTGAGGATGCAGCTGCCCTTGAAAGTAGAGCAAGACCTGTTTGTGAGGGGGGCAGTTTCACTGATCCAATCAGTCTGCCGACCAGGGCAGGCTGTTAAACTCTGAGTCTTTAAAATTTGTCAGCGGATCTAAAGTCCTTTAAAAACACTCAGATATACAGATGTACCAACATCTGTGTATGATCAAAATAAAACAATCCATACTTCTGGTGTATTAGCTGGAGAATTTCAGGGCAGGAGAATAAAAATTTCTGAACAGCTGAGGGGTTTACACAATACAACTCCTATGTGAACGGTGTACCACCCATGCCCAGCCCCCTTTCCCTGTACCTGGCGAAGCCGGCACCCCCAGGATTTCTTTGCAGAGCCGGGCGTACTCCTTGGCTGGGTCAGAGTCAGGCTTGGTGTGCAGAGCATGGTCCACCTTCGCCAACACGATCTGACGCAAGTTGAAGAGATCTGCAAAAGAGAGAGAGAGAGAGAGAGAGAGAGAGAGAGAGAGAGAGAAACAACACAGCCTTTTACAACAGTCATTCACATAGTACAGTCAACCACGTATTGCAGAGACTAGACCTGGTGAATCCATGTGCATATACAGTTAGACCCAGTTCTCCAGCATCTGAGAGGGGGCTTCCACAAAGTTACGCTCCACGTGGGTCCCGCTGAACATGGCAAACTGAGTCTGTACAAACACATGCATACAGTCTGCATTTACTGTGTGGCATACAGAATACTACTACAGCCGTAATGCCCTTTTAAAAAAGCAAACAAACAATAAAAAAAATAAAAAAAACTAAAAATCAGCAACTTTGGAATAAATCTGCAAGTCTAGGACAAGTTTTCAAAGTCCAGAAAGGTAAAACTATTCAAATGTCAGGTTTTAAAGCAATAGCGAAATGCACTTATTAATTCACTCCTCTGAAAGGAGGCTGTGCATTTCAAGTGTTTAATGGAAAGCCCCGTTCTCGCTCTCCCTACTGCTTTCCCCTCACCTCTGCGCAGAGCTGGTGCATGACGTGGCCGAACTCGTGGAAGTAGGTCTGAGCAGAGGCGGTGTATCCACGGTCGGCTTGGAGAAATTGGCCACCATGGCGGCCACTGCCATCTGCTGGGTCCCGTCTGGGAGCAGACAGCCCGGCTGGAGCCCAAAGCAAGCTGCGTGGCCATACTTCCCCTCTCTGAAACAGGCAGAGACAGAGAAAGACAGACAGAGAGACAGGGAGGTTAGGGCTTCCTCATTAGCAGCAGCATTGCAGTACCAAAGAAGGTTGCCGGACCCCATCCTGATCTATTTAAACCCACAAGCTGCCCATGCTCTAGTAAAGGTAGGAAAAACAGAATCCCAGAAACAAACTAGAAAGATGCCAACGGGACGCATTTTTACCTCATTAGTTTGGATCCAGAAAGTGGAATTATATACCTAAAAAAAGAAACAAAGCTTTTCCAGTACAGCACGGCAACAAAAGGAGTCACTTCAAGGTCCAGTTAACCAGTAGCAGCAGCTTCTCCAGGGGCTGCACTGCAGGAAGGGGGGAGGCACGATTCTGCACACCAGGAAACTCTGCTTGCTTTGAAGATTAATGAGCTTCATATCGTATTTACACTAGAAAACCAGCAGCATTTCCTTCACCCTCCTCACAATTTATTTATTTAAAAAGGCATCTGTTCAGATTACAGTGGCAGCCAAGCAGCAAGTTTATGAAGGATAAACAGATCTGAAGTGGTTTCCACCAGCTGTAGTATAAAATACATGAACACATGGGCTGATAAAATTCAGGCTGTATGACTTTCTGGGATTGAACTCTGTAATTAAACAAATCATTTGAATAATCCTGCAGCTGTCCTGATCCCTCGGGTTCTTCCGATAGAAACAAATCATACCACGTTTGTATTCATTTTCCCTACAACACTGAGGGTCCCACTGTCTTTGAAAGTCCTCTTCCCTCGCCGTTCTTCAATACATCACTATGTCATTCCACGTGTGGCGTTGGATTACCAAGGAAGGTGGCCACGTTCTTGCTGTTGTTGGCCATGCTCATCTCCAGCACAAAGTCAGAGTGGCTGCTGAACTCCAGCAGGGCACACTTCTGAGCTCCCAGCTGCACCAGCTACTTCAGGATCTTAGAGTTTGCCTGCAAGACGTGGCATCAAATGATTCTTAATGGTTAGGTTTAGGTATTGAGTTTGGGTTAGGTTTTAGGCCACGGGTTGCTTAAGGTTAGGATTGGGATTTGGAGGCTTGATTTTGTAGTTGCCGAGCTCTGGAAATGTCATCCGATGCCCTCAGGGCACTTTCTAGAGGATATTCCTTTACACTGCATCTGCACCAGGCTATCAATGAAATGCAGACTGACTGCAGAAGCTCATCATAATTCTATACCACCATCTAAAACCTTTACAGTCGTCTCTGGGTTTTAATGCGATGGTCTACTTCATACTGCTTGCATGGTACAGATTTGTATAATGGCACAGGCTCAGAGCTGCACTCCGATCAGATCGCTGGTCAATCTGAACCAGGACCGGTGGTCAGATATGTCACTGTTTTTTATTTTTTATTTTTTACATTAGTCAGTCCCAGTTGAATTCTTAACACTGAAACACCTGTCAATCCATCACGTATTAACGCTGTCGGTTAGATATGCGACCTTGCCTACAGAGAGATGTATATAGGTCACATTTTCTGACAGAGTGACTAGAGCCAGTATAAAATCTACTGGCAGGAGCCTTTGTGGCGTTTCCTATTGTCACCACGAACTCTACTGCCAGCAAGACGCAAAACAAATAAATAAATACAAAATTCAGGGCTTAAGAAAGATTAATACTTATATTTACTAACTTTAAAGAAAGTGAAAAGGGTTGTTTATTTTAACAATCTGTACTGTGCAGCTACTGGCAGCAGCAGGATCAGCTGCCTTAGTGCCAGTAACAATCGTACTAGGTAGCAACATCTGCCTTTTAAAATCACATCCTGGCATAAACAACAACGTGAAAACTTGGGCTGAAGCAGGTCGCTCGCTCATAAAAATATCATTAAATTACAATGCTACACAGAACCCTGCGAGTCCAAATTCAATTCTACAATGCAAACAGGTATGGTACTTACTTACACGAGCACTGTGTATTAAAATAGTCCGGTGTCAACCAATATACACCAGCGGCCCCCAATTATCCAAAGGGCTCATGAGTGAATCGTTTCTCACGTGTCTGGTTTTATTGGCGAGGCGACCGGACAAGTTCATTCCAAAACAGCTGTCTGAAAAGCATGCATGCTTGTGACCCGTTTGGTCCTGATCAATGTGATATGATATTATGCATGCAAAAACAGCAAACCCATAAAGTTATTTAGTACTGTCGATATTTTTATTATCGCTATACCACCTAGTACACATGCATTCCCTCTCTGCTCTACAGCTTTCTCGGTCAGCCCTGTGCCATGTTTCGGTTTAAGGCGCTTGCATAGCATTCGATTACAAATGCAAGTTTTGCAACTCACCTGTCGGTGCCATGACAGAGCTGTTACACAAATCTTGACACAACTAATTCTCACACAAGGAATTTTCACCAACTGAACGACAATTGTCTGCCTTACTGCAACTCTGCAATACACACTAGACCTGCTCTCGGATTGGTTCGGAAGAATGTCAATCATGATTATTTTTTTTTAAGTTGGATACGTTTCCCGATTTAAAATACATCCCATTGGTTCATATTGACGCCAATTCGTACAACACGATTCGGTGTCGCTCATAATTCTCTATTTGCTGTGGTTGAGAAGGAAGCAGAAATCAGTACATTTCGATTTTATTTAATTTCATATGATATATTGTTTTGTTTTTTTTTGTTTTTTTTTAATTCACATTGAAGTTAAAATAAAAAAAAAGACGTTAGTAAGAGACTGACGAACAGCAACGCAGGCGCAGTCACTCGACAGAGCGAGAACTGGAGGCAAGAGGTAAGAGTGAAGTTTTTGTATAACGAGAAAAACATTTTCTTTTTTTTTTCTAGTAGCGGGCTTTCATAATGCAGAAACACCCCCTTGAGTGGGGGCGAGTAAGCCTTGTTTGTGAGGTGCCAGCGAGCCTTTGTGTTTTGACTCGTTTTTTTCCATGATATACGGTAAGGCCTTGCTCAAAGGAGCTGGAATATTCTACCATCCTCTTCAAACCTGCTAACAGAAAACTATACCTGCCACACCATTGTGCGCTACCAGAAACTACTTACTAGTATAGCATTGATCGAGCCCACACAACTGGCATTTTATATTGATTGCGTTTTAAATTTCATATTTCATTTTTCCAACGAACTGACACAGGGAAGGCGGAGACTTCTGTGAACTAATTCCTATCGCATTGACAGTTCAGGGACTAATCAAGCTGGTAGTAAAACCAGGACTGGGAGAAACTGCTTTTAAATGAGTCGTAGTTTCATCCGTAGCGGTGGGATGGAGCCCTAGGTAACGCACAAGGTGGGGTTTGTGAAGCACCCCCTGTAATGTAGCGGTAGACTTAATGCCAACGAGATTAAACACAGTAAACCCCACTTCTCTAGTCCAGCCTCAGTAATCGTTCATTATCATCCATACCATTTAATTTTAGGCGATTAGGAATGTTCGTTCATCTTTTTAGTTTTGGCATTCTAATGAAGCCGAGGTGGAAATAAGACTGCCATTGCATAGTGGTATTACCATGAGCTATATTATTGTATGCAAAATGCGTCTTATTTTGCTTCTGTGCTTAAATATGTCATTTATAACCTATTGCTGCACGTCGAATCAGCGGCATACCTAGTCTATGGAAGAATATAGCAGCCCATGCCATCTGTTTTAGTGTAAACGGGGCCCTTCAGCTTTATACTGTACCTGGAGCTAATTCTTGTGTAAATCTACAAACGCTTTATAAACACGTCAAGTCGAGGAAAGAGTGGGATGTCACGGATGGTTGGCTTCATGGTATATGTATCTAAATTATTTTCTACCCACGGTTCGATGCAGCCTGGTGTGCTTGTAAGGTCCTAAAGGCCATCCAGTTTAAGAAAACACTTAAATTGTGATTTTAATGGAGCCAGCGTCGGCAAGGGAAAGCAGGGCTTTGCTCTGACAGACTGCAGAAAAGATAATAATAGCTGGAAGTGAAGTACTGAGTCATGATCAAGTTACTGCGATTGGGCAAACATTAAGAGAAGATTAATGAGGCTGGAGAAGCGTAGCTGATTATTGTACACAAGCCAGCTATCATTGTAATTGAAGTCTGTTTCTGCAGTGGACTTGCTGCTTGGAGCTCATGTCTAGGATTACTTCTACTAAGTTTTGGCAAAGTCTTTGTAATGTAGGGCTGTTGACTGTCTCCATACAGAAGAGAGTTAGCAAAATGTTATTATTAAGTCTGTGTTTTTCACGGTTAGCACAGATTTCACAATTTCTGTGAAATGTACCTTGACTTGTAATATCTCTGCTAAAATTCCTATTTTGGGAAGGTATGAGTGTGTGATATATATATATTTTTTTTTTTATCACTTTAAATATAAAAACAGCAAGTGTGTGCCTTATTGACTCACTACCTCACGACATTTAGGAAGTGGGCAGCCGGTTTAGTTTGCTTCCAGTAAATGATTGAACACACGCTGCACAGAGCTGCACGATTTCTTTAAAATGTCTTCAGCGAAAGACGCCAGCTGCATTACTTGTTTTTCAAGTAGCATTTAAATATTAAGGAACATTTGTTGCTTCACTGGAGCTCCGGTTGTAAATCTAGTTTCACTGTTAATCAGCAAGGTTGCCTTTATCACTGATGGATGTGCCCTAACATGCATCCATGTCACTCTTAAATTATTAATTCCTCAGTACAGCTTCTTTAAAAGTTTACAATCATAGGGCTACTGATTTTCAATTCCAGGGAATAGTAAATTGTGGGCAGTTTCTGCAGCTGATGCATGCATAAAGCTTATTCGAGCTGAAATAATGAAAAAGTGAGGGGGGCTTGTCCCCTGTGTAAATTACGCCAATGTGGTGTGTAGTGTAGTAACTACATCCTTTACACAGTAAAGCGATCAATTGCCTTTCTGGAATTTATAGCTAGAAAAATAGCTTTGAGCTTGTTTCTTCATCGGCAAATAATATAATTTATTTAATTATAAATTAATTACATGCAGGCAGAGTGGAAAGAAATAAACTAAACAGTAATGAAATATGCAATTAATTTGCATCTTTGCTTTGGAAATGCCCTGTCTTCAACGTAAGTACCTTGCGTCTCAGTTTTTCGTCATAGCAGAATGCAGTGCTTTGCATTTGATGCTGTCTCTTGCTTTCTTGTTCTCTACGTGTTTGACTGGCAGTATGATATTCACTCATACACGATCAATCGAATGACAGCAACATTTGCAGAATAGTACCCTGCCACCCTCGTATAGATTATCAGAAAATGTTTTAGCTCTGTCTTTTTCTTCGTTGGTGCAGACGCAGTGTTGAGTTTCAGTAGAGACTCCTTAGTGAAGCCACGTGATAAATTCACTCAACTTGGCTGGGGTGTAGTGCAAAAAAAGACAGCACTGTAAAATTCCATTCCCAAAATGCTTAATTCCTTTCCCAATGATTAATTCCACAATCGTGGCGAATCGGTAGCCCTACGTAGGTTACTGCCTTTTGCATACTTTTTGGTCTCTGACTGGGTTAATGACTGAAAGCTATCTCCAGAACAGCATGCATCACTTGACAGTTGCAAATGACACTGCTGCTGTATATTGGTGTTTTTATCCATGACAGTGGATATGCATGTTCCAGATGTACCATCCTTTGTTTTCATTATAGGCCAACCACAATCCTAAGCTACTGATCTGAAGCTGAGCCCCACACTTGGAGATGGCGGACACACAGCGCCTGGCATACTCCATCATCCAGTTTCTACATGACCAGCTGAACTCTGGGGGGCTGTCCTCAGACGCACAGGAGAGCTTAGAAGGTAAGATAGCTTCCTCAAAGCGTGTTGCTGTTCAGCTGGAAACCATGTGCCAACACTGCTTTGAGTTGCCTTCATTGGAATAAAGTGGTGGAAAAAATTGAAATGCTGATATTCAAGCACAATCATTTCCATGTTTTTATTAAGGACTTTCACTACAGAGCATCTGTATTCACAGGCTCTTCAACCAGATTTAACATTTCTAATAATATATGTAGTTTACCAGCATTAGTCTAATAGCACTGTACAGTATATATTTTTTTCACACTATCTTGTTTCCCAGTTGCAGTCCAGTGCCTAGAAACAGCTTTCGGGGTTTCTATTGACGACTCGAATCTCGCGGTCTCAGAGACACTCCCAGAGCTCTTTGCAGCAGCCACACTCAAGGTAAGAAGGTTCGCTCAATTCTCTGCTTGCTCTCGCCCAGCAATTGATGATTTTTAACAACATGAAAGCCGTGTTGGCTGAGCCGTTTCACCTGCGGAATACTCTAATAAAATATTGAAACATTGTCAGGAAACCTTATGAAACTTCATCAAAATAAACATATTGTGTTGGTTAATTGAAGAAATACAGGAACTTGTGCCTTTATTGGTATGTTTGAATATATTTGTTTTAATGCTTGTGCAGCAGGCTCCTCGGGTAACAGTTAGTGCCATGCTAGACTCCCCAACGGAGGAAGAGGCAGCTGAAGCAGAGAGATTCAAAACAGAAGGTGTGTCTGCACCTGTGTCTGTGTTTGTGCCTCTGCGTCTGCGCGTGTGTCCTGTGAATTTACATTTTGTTAGTTTCACTTCGTTATTTTTTGTAATGCATAAAAACATGAGGATGTTCCATATACACACAGTAAAACAATGGAAGCTGGAAAAGTTAGTGTTTACAGGGATTTAGGGTAATTTTCATAAATGACTGTACAGTGAGTGTTACCTGCAGTGGTAGTACAGTATCTCTACTGTGCTTTTATTTTTCCTTTCACCATTTATTCAAATGCATACGTGAGCTGTGATTGTTGAAACTCTTGGAGAAACACTTCTCCAGGTGTATGAAGACAGTTCTGCTGTAACTATTGAAACAGGGGTAGAAAGCTGGAAACTACAGTGATCCGTTTATTTTAGGCTGCAGGAGGAGGGCAATACTAATCCATGTTTTTTTAACTAGGCTGTATTGTCTTGCTTTTTTTTTGTGCTTGTGAAATGGTTAATTTCTTTTTTTTTTCTCGTATAGGCAATGAACAAATGAAGGTAGAGAATTTTGGACAAGCGGTGGATTTCTATTCAAAAGCTATTGAGTTAAACCCATGCAATGCAGTATATTTCTGCAACAGGTATGATATGAAACCTGGAAGGGTCAGTATTCTTTGTTCTGTACAAATGTCATTGTTCCCCTATAAGAACTAATTTCATATTGCAATATAATACTGCTAAACCATTCCAGTCTCAATTATAAATGTCGTGGAAATTCTTCTGGAGAACTGTGTGACCTTTTTGTTAATGATATCTGCTTCTGAATTCATTGTTGGGAACTGGAAATTGAAATCTAAGGCAAAGTTAGATCTCCAG
Source organism: Polyodon spathula (assembly GCF_017654505.1). Lineage (NCBI taxonomy): Eukaryota > Metazoa > Chordata > Actinopteri > Acipenseriformes > Polyodontidae > Polyodon > Polyodon spathula. The sequence continues at coordinate 3,002,324 of NC_054560.1, forward strand.
AAGTTATCTAGTCTAGTTTTGTTCTTGGTTAAATCTCAGTAATTTGGTGCAGTCTGGATATGAATTCACCTGCTAGTTTACTATCTGCTATTCGCAGTATGTTTGTATTCTGTTGGATCATGGCCATTGTGAAAATGACTTGCATCCGATCACACATTGTCAGGGACATTCCATTTACATCAGTGTTCAGTTCGGTTTGTAAATGTAAATTTGGTTTCAGATTGGGCTTGGTATAAAAACTGCATTGATCTTTGTCCTAAAATTGCCATATTTCACATTTAGAAGTCATTGAAAATGCTCAGAATTGGTGGGAGGACAATCCAACATGTTTTAGAGTATGTTGTATTTTTTTATTTTTTTTTTTGGTTATATTTTACAAACAGGGCTGCCGCTTACAGTAAGCTGGGGAACTATGCTGGAGCAGTGCAGGACTGCGAGCGAGCCATCAGCATCGACCCGAACTACAGTAAAGCATTCGGCAGAATGGGGTGCGTACTGACTGGGGTTCTGCCCTGTCGCGGGCCAGTACTAAAACGTGCAAGACAGCATCTCAAGCACTGTTTGATAGTTCATCTACTCTTTACTGTTTTGTTTTTATTTACAGCGGAGCTTTTTAAAGTCTTATCCTCCTCCTAAATAGAGATGGCCGGTTTTTACATTTTCCGTAACAATACAGTTGGTTACGTTTAATGCTATTGTTGGAGGCTGTGTGGTCCAGTGGTTAAGGAAACTGGCTTATAACCTCCCAGGTTCAAATCCCAGCTCAGCCACTGACTCATTTTGTGACCCTGAGCAAGTCACTTAACTTCCTGTGCTTTCAGGTGAGACGTTGTTGTAAGTTACTCTTCAGCTGATGCATAGTTCACAGACCTTAGTCTCTGTAAAACGCTTTGTGATGGTGGTTCACTATGAAAGGCGCTACATAATAATTTGTGTTTATTATTAATTATTATAATTTATAGTTCATTTGTGATGTTTAGGCAACACTATGGGATCAACCTAAACTGGATAAGCCAGGACTGGGTTTTATTAGAGAATGAACCACTTATTGTTATCCTGGGATTACCCTTGAAAATAGTTGGGTTATGTAATCCGTAAGGACTCGCCAGTGCTGTCAAGTGCTCTAGTAATATCCAGCTGTGCAGTAGCCTATCCCAGTAGAATGCAGGTTGTTTAGATTTGCCCCTACGTGTATGAAGTGTTTTTGTCATCCTTGTTTTAGTGTGTAGTCTCGTTGTAAGCTTAGTTTTGTAATTGTTCGGTGCAGGTTGGCCCTGGCTAGTTTAAATAAGCACACAGAAGCAGTGAATTACTACAAGAAAGCCTTGGAGCTTGACCCAGACAACAACACGTACAAATCCAACCTGAAAATAGCCGAGCAGAAAATGAGGGAGCTTCCCAGTCCAGTAAGTACTGAAATCAATAAGTATCAAAATAGTAGTTGTATTGCAGAGTAGACGCATTATATTAAATGGCCATGACAAAGTGAGCTCAAATCAGTGGCCATCTAATAAAAGGAGGGTTGCAGGGATGGAAATAAAGCATGGTAGTTTGAACCAATACATTTTTTTGTCAGCTCATAGTAAAATGCGGAATAGACCACCTCTATGCAGTGGGAGCCCTCTTCCCGCCTCTGTTTTATGTTGGTGTGTGTATAAGTCACTGCAGATTTGAAACTATTGATCAGTGTGTTTGACTGCTCAGTTCATGACAACAATTGTAACAATGAAACAAGCAGTTATGATAACTGTAATACAGAATCAGAACTTGGACAAGTGATTGAAATTGTGTTTTGTTGCTTGATCTTGGAGGACAAAGGGGTATGTCATAATTGGCTAGAGGTAAAGCTGTCAAATGAAAGTGTATGCTTTTATATGTATAATCCAAGTGACAGCTTCTGCCTTGTCAATGGTACAGGACAGTAATGGATCTCTGGGGTTTTCTGGTGACTTAAACCACTGTGCAATGCTTTACTGCAACATCAAATAACATCTTCCAAAGCCTGCAATTCTATTACAGCCTGATTAAGCACAAAAGTTCAATTCAAGGCCAACCTGTTTATGACTTCATTCTAAATATAATTTTCCTCTTCAACTAGACAGGCGGTGTGGGTGGAGTTGACCTGGCTGGATTGCTTAGCAACCCTGGCTTCATGAACATGGTAAGGTTACTGGCCTCATTCGTACAGTGATCGGGCATTGGGGAGCGATATATGCAGGGTGGGTAAGAGAAAAGGTGTGGGTTTGGTATTGCATTGACTATGCCTTTTAAAATAAATAGAATAACCTTGTGCAATGTATTGAATGTCAAGGATTTGAAAAAGTTGATTCTGCATAATTTGTGATCCTACAGCTGTTACTTACTGTTCTTATGTAGGTGTAGTGATGTAACATTTAAATATATCCGGCTTTGTGATTAACAACAATCGCAGCTCAGGTTATAGAGTACTTGAAACCCTTGTTAATAATAATAATAATAATAATAATAATTAAAAATAAAAAAAAAAATAAAAAACTGCTTGCTGTGTGCGCTGGTTGCATGTGTGAGGAGGATTATAAAGGTGAGGTTTTGAATATTATTTTTGTTTTTAGGCATCATCTCTGATGACCAACCCACAAGTACAACAACTGTAAGTGTCTTACGACAGAGGCCCATGCATATAAATGTGTTGCACTTTTCTTATGCATCCATTTATATTAAGTGGAGCTATGAATATTGCATTTGTCAATACTGTGGTGTTTCTGCCAAACATTCCTATGCTTTAAAGATGCCCAGTAAGAAGATACATCATGTGACACCATGAGCGGGGCATGGAGAATATGCAAAGCCATATTGCCTCCGTGCCAGGTTAGCATGTCTTGTGATTTTAAGAAAGATTCACCAACCCCCAGGACACTGTTTTGTTGACTGTTGAAAAGGGAATCTGTTTGGAATGCAGTAATCTGCATTTTACTGTTATATACTAGATATTATACCAGTTTTGATGGAAAAAATAAGTGCAAAGTTGTGCAATCCTCATAACCTTCACTGTAACAAACCGCTAGATCTCATCTGGAGTATGTAATGTTTTGTGATTAGAATAATTGGCTACAAATAGCATTTTGGAATGTGATGCTGTTGGCTGTACTTTTTGTACGGCATGCAGTTGGAAGGGGACTGTGTCACATAACCTGAAATGAGGAAATCATAGACGATGATTATTGTGTTTACTGATGAAGCTTGTGCTTTTACTTTTGTGTGAATTAACTAAAAGGTTTTGGCCTAAACTCTTTTTCTAAATGGCTGTTCAGAATGTCTGCATCGTGTCTGTGTGCCTGCCTGCCTGCCTGTGTGTGTGTGTGTGCGTCACTTATATCTCAGCACAATGCATAATCTCTCTACTGAAGCAGGTAAAGGACCAGGCTTATAAATAAATAAATAAATAAAAAGATGAGAAAGCTGATTTATAATTTTATTTTCCATTTTAATAGCAGCATTATCTCTGGTCCTGTCATTGTTCTGTTGAAGATTGAGGGGAATTTTAAAGCCTTGGTGACCTCTGACCCAATACGACGGTTATTATAGCAGTCCTGTGACATGTAACACATTTCTCTTGCGTGTAGACACAGACACTCTTCATCGCTATGGGGTGGGGATGTTATGTTTAGTTTTTATGTGTTGAAGTCTGACAGACAAATAAACATGTATGAAAGTAAAATTGGAGAAACTCTGTGATTTTGCAGAGTGAGAAGCTTTCCATATATGTATAACCTGCATGGGATTGAGGAACTGAATGACCCTTTCCCCTTAGTGGCTGTTTACCTCTGTTGGACACCATAGTAGGACATGGTGGCCCGGAGAGTGAGTGAGCCCTGCCTTGCTGATAATTTTTCTTGCTCTGTGTTCTCCAGAATGTCTGGGATGATGTCGGGATCGTACGGGCCAGTGGGAGCGACTGGTGCAGGAGCCGGGGCAGGACAGGGAGTTGGAGTCGGAGTTGGAAGAGGAGGAGCAGGTCCAGTAGGTACAGGGCCGAACGACCTATCTGGCCTTATCCAAGCGTGAGTGTTTATCTCAAACGGGGTTAGCAAACCTACAGCTGGTCCTTCCACTCCTGGTCTTTGTTCCAGCCTTGTTCTAAATTGTTTAACTGAACCAATTAAACATCCATTGAGACTCTTAAGTAAGTAATTATATCATTTTCCCTGTTAAATCTGGAGTGAAATGGCCCTCTAGGACCTTGATTGGACATCCCTGTATTAAACTCTCCTTGACCTAGAGGCGTATAGTGTTTCAGGCAACAGACATTTTATTTAAAGCAAAATAAGTAAATACATGTTTAATGCATCTCCTGTAATATTTCTCTCTAGTGTAATTTGGAAGAGGACCTGTGCTGATGCCTGTCTGCTCTTATTAATTCCTCCAGGGGACAGCAGTTTGCTCAGCAGATGCAGCAGGAGAACCCTGATCTGATTGAACAGCTGAGAATTCATATCCGGAGTCGGCTGCCTAGCACCAGCAATGAGGAGCAGCCCTGACAGGCAGCCGAGTCAGTGCTCACTTTAACCTTAAGTAGAGTGAGTGCTTCTAGAGTCTGGTCCAACATTAAAGGCAGAACTTGCTCTCTTAAATTATTGACGCCAACTACACTGAGCAAAATAGAAACGCAACATGTAAAGCTTATTTCTCTCAAATTTTGTGCACAAATTTGTTTACATCCCTGTTAGTGGGCATTTCTCCTATGCCAAGATAATCCATCCACCTGACAGGTGTGGCATATCAAGAAGCTGATTAAACAGCATGATCATTACACAGGTGCACCTTGTGCTGGGGACAATAAAAGGCCACTCTAAAGTGTGCAGTTTTGTCACACAACACAATGCCACAGATATCTCAAGTTTTGAGGGAGCGTGCAGTTGGCATGCTGACTACAGGAATGTCCACCAGAGCTGTTGCCAGAGAATTGAATGTTCATTTCTCTACCATAAGCCGCCTCCAACGTCATTTTGGAGAATTTGGCAGTACTTCCAACCGGACTCACAACCGCAGACAACGTGTAACCACGCCAGCCCAGGACCTCCACATCCAGCTTCTTCACCTGCGGGATCCTCTGAGACCAGTCACCCGGACAGCTGATGAAACTGTGGGTTTGCACAACTGAAGAATTTCTGAACAAACTGTTAGAAACTGTCTCATCTGCATGCTCGTCATCCTCACCAGGGTCTTGACCTGACTGCAGTTCCTCATCGTAACCGACTTCAGTGGGCAAATGCTCACCTTCAGTGGCCATTGGCACACTGCAGAAGTGTGCTGTTCACGGATGAATTCCAGTTTCAACTGTACCGGGCAGATGGCAGACAGCATGTATGGCGTCGCGTGGGCGAGCAGTTTGCTGATGTCAGTGTTGTGAACAGAGTGCCCCATGGTGGCGGTGGGGTTATGGTATGGGCAGGCGTAAACTACGGACAACGAACACAATTGCATTTTATTGGTGGCAATTTGAATGCACAGAGATACCGTGACGAGATCCTGAGGCCCATTGTCGTGCCATCCGCCGCCATCACCTCATGTTTCAGCATGATAACGCACGGCCCCATGTCGCAAGGATCTGTACACAATTCCTGGAAGCTGAAAATGTCTCGGTTCTTCCATGGCCTGCATACTCAATAGACATGTCACCCACTGAGCATGTGTGGGATGCTCTGGATCGACGTGTACGACAGCGTGTTCCAGTTCCTGCCAATATCCAGCAACTTCGCACAGCCATTGAAGAGGAGCGGGACAACATTCCACAGGCCACAATCAACAGCCTGATCACCTCTATGCGAAGGAGATGTGTCGCGCTGCATGAGGCAAATGGTGGTCACACCAGATACTGACTGGTTTTCTGATCCATGCCCCTACCTTTTTTTTTTTTTTTTAAAAAGTAACTGTGACCAACAGATGCATATCTATATTTCCAGTCATGTGAAATCCATAGATTAGGGCCTAATGAATTTATTTCAATTGACTGATTTCCTTATATGAACGGTAACTCAGTAAAATCTTTGAAATTGTTGCATGTTGCGTTTATTTTTGTTCACTGTAAATTACAATAGTAATAGATACCCAGATATCGCATAAAATAAAACATTACATTTATTTAGAATTATGATGTAGGGGTGTGGTGAGTCAGAAATAAGTAATATCGTAAACCTTCATAACATGCATTGGTTTTAAGTAGTCAAGTCATCTCAGCAAGGTCTTTTGGGATGAAAAGCAAGTCTCACATTACTGGAAAAGAGGCTGAAGGGGTGAAATGACATGCAGTGACAGCTGTCTTTTAATACCTTTTCAGTTTGTATGGTACCAGGCATCCTTTTTTAAAAATGAAAATGCTTGGATTGGAGTTATACCGTTAGATCTATGTGACTAGGGAATTCTGAATCTACCTGACTAAGTTTGCTTGTCTTTGGTTTTTTTTTGTTTTTTTCTCTCTAGGTTGGAGTTTTGTTGAATGTGACCTGAAGCCCAACTGTTGTTTTTTGTTGGAAACTCCAGGCTTCAAAAAAATAAATAAAAAGACCACCCCCCAAAAGGACATGCATGTTGGGCCCCAATTATCTTCTTTTTATTAACCCCTGCTAATCAAGCTACTGAGCCACAGGCATGTAAATAAAGGCAAGCCTATTTGTTGACTTTTTAATAAGATTAGCTCAGAACTCTTTTGGATTCACCTTTTGGGTTTATATTTTTGTTACGGAAATGCATCAAGTCAGTGTACTTTCTAACAATTGTTGTACGTTATTATAAACCAACCAGTGTGTTTCCTGTTGTAATTCATGATTCCCTTTAAAACAAAACAAAAAAAGGGTCATTCTGTAAACTGCCACAGACTTGAAATCTCAAGCTGTTGTCTTTTGCCAAGTTTAAATAACATGTATTTATACTTAAATAAACATAAATAGATATGTGCATATCTTGTATACTTTTGAAGTGAACCAGAGGAACTCATGTTGTAATTGTAGCCATCCTGTCTCAAGATATTTGGTCTTTGTTCTGTTTTAGCTGTAAAGAAGAGACTTCGGACAACTATTATGATCTGCGGTGTATTTTATCACCAGCACCCTGCAGCTATTGAGGTTATAAAACCAGACCCTGTGTGCAATGAGATCTCGGGGTTGAGATAAAGGCTGCTTTTTCTCTTTCCCAAACCATGTGGCGATTGAACATTTGCGCTGTTCCACTGATTGTCCTGTCCTCCCACTCAGGCAGGTACATCGTTACAAGCCAGGGGTTACAAAAGATTTTCTGGCTCCTCAGTTTTGCACGTAATTCCTCATTGGAGGTTTCAAATAAAAACACAGCTGACTGAACCGCACACTTCCCATTGTGCAGTGGTTTGGAATCCCAGTGTGGGGAAGGGTTCTCTTACACTGTCGCCTCACTGCAGCGGTGCAGATTCTACGCAGGTTTTTGTTCCAGTCAGCTCCTAAACCCTCAGCAGGTTCAATTAACTACTTTGGGACCTGCTTGGAGTAAAGACCTGGACTGGATCTGAAGGACCAGATTGTGCATCACTGCCACACTTGGACAGACTATCTAGATTTTGTACAGTGTAAAGTCACTTTAACAGAGTTGCCATACGATGGGCACCACATTTTCACAACTTCCAGCGTGGTTTCCGTTGGTCATCATTGTAAATTAGGAATGTGCAGTTCCCTCTATGGCAGGGGTCTCCAACCCTGGTCCTGGAGAGCAACTGGGGCTTCTGGTTTTTGTTTCAATCAAGTTTTAATCATGGAGCACTTCCTGTGGCAACCAATCAGTGCTGTTTGATTTAAGACCTTTAGTCCACCATTGCTGTTTACTTCCCAAGTGATTTTATAGCCACACTGTAAACATCACAGGCAGAGGTGACTCAGTGCTCCCAGTCTGCAGTTTCTTCTGCCATGCCTGATTCACTGCTTTTTTTTTATTTATTTGCAGTTCTGGGACAACCCTCTAAATGTCTTATCTTAAGGGGCCACTGAAAAACTGCTTCTAGTAGGCCTGAAAAAAAAAAAACTATTTTTTTTTCTTTGCTGCTAATGTTCTTGTGGGTTGGGACTGTACCTTTTTTAATGCAAAATTGATCAATAAAAACCCATACCTCAAATGGTGCACACTTTGCTCACTGTTTAAAATCTTGGGAGTCCCTTGCGTGTACTGTGTTCATGTGGCTTCACAGAATTGGCTTTTAACCCACCTGTTCAGATTTTTGGTACATCTGTTGTGTTTTGGGTCATATTGACCTGATGCAGTTTCAAACTAATTTAAACAACCTTAGATTGAGTAAATGTTTTTATTTGCAAAGGTTTGACTCTTTTATGCTCTTTTAGTCCAGGAGCAGTGATAACACTTCTTTGACTGCCAACCTGGGAGCTCCTCATTTTGGATTATCTTTACCAGTGAGATGCTGTTGCAATACTGACAGAAAATTAGGCTCTGCCTTGTAGATATCTCTCTCTCTCTCTCTCTCTCTCTATATATATATATATAATATATATATATATATATATATATATATATATATATAGATAGAGAGAGAGAGAGAGAGAGAGTTTGTTTGTTTTTTTGTTTATAAATATCTCCAGACAGGTGCAGCCATTTCCAGAAATAATAAAAATATAATAATAAAATAATGAATTAACTAAGTTTGTTTTATTCCTGCACACAAATCTATATAGATAAATGCCACGGGTCACAGTGATCCAAAACGTCTTATTTGCACATGTGACCCGTTCTAAAATAAACATCTCAAAGGTTCTGTTTTCTGTGTATAAGTTCATGACCCCAACTTAGGAAAAGCCATAAAATATTATACAGAAAATCTAGCAGTTAAGCTAATTGGAAACTAGTCGGGTCAAATAGACCCGAAACCTAATAGGAAGGTTAAAGTCAAGCTGTGTTTTTTCTTTTCTTTTTCTGTTCTTTATTAATTCCTGAAGTAAAAACGTTCCCTTGTAACGCCCTGCATAGTGACACTTTTTTCCTTTAACTTGCAGTAAAACCAATTTCTATTATGATGTTAGTTTTATAGCTCATTCTTTTTAAGTTACAGTTAGTAATTTCAGTGGCCTAAAGTAGACATTTCATATGTCAGGTTTTGATAGACATGAGATAGCAGTAAGGTGCAACAATTTGCAGTATTGTATATCAAATATTCTGTGATTTGTAGTTTCTTAGTTCATTCTGATGTGGCCAATATGCCTCAGAGGAATTAATATGTACTGACACATTAACTGCTAAAAAAATGCAGTATTTAGCCAAAGCAGTTTGCAATGTTTGATATAACTTTGATTTAAAAAAAAAATCTGACTTTGAGGCACTTTATAATCTATATCACAGATCCAATGTATGTAATAATCATTTCTCTCATAATGTGTAAAAGTAGCTCAGAATGCTAGTGGAAAACACAGTAGACATAAAAACACACAAGAAAAGATCAGTCAAAAATGTTCAATCTGCAGTGAAGATGTGTGTGTAACTTTGTGCAAATCAAACTATTTTGTGTTGTCACTTTCTATTTTGAATAATAGCTCCATTGTACCCAATGGAAACTGGAACAATTCATGCAAACCTACTAAGACACAGTGACCAGATTTCCAAAGTTTAGAACTAGGATACAGATTTAAAATAGTTTTAAAACTGCACAATTGTTTTTATTTGTTTATTTGTCTATTTTTTAAGAATGCTTCTTAATTGAATACAGTGTTTGTATCACTATTGCTGTTTTCACATTAAACTACAAAAAAAAAAAAAAAAACACCTCTAACTGCTGCACACCCACTGCACCTCCCCTTTCCAATTCTTGGCCACGTTATTAAACTACAAGTTATACCTCTACTCGTTAGGACCATTAATATAACTGATGATTGTTTCCGGCCTTAAACGCTGGTTTCACATACCTGGGTTAGTACTGGTCTTGAACTACTGTATCTAAATTAGCATGAGGTAGTCCAAGATTAGCACTAATCTGGGTCTGTGAAACCAACCATAAACGTGCCATCTGGCTCTGTAGTAAACCAAAGCTTTTTTTTTAGGGTCTGGTGTTATTTTCAGGTACAGGTTAAAAAGTGGTACGCAGTGCAAAGCAGGGAAACGGCCATTCAAATCCGGTAGGGCATGTTTTCAGTCTTTACACCTGTTTTTATTGCGTTTATCATATTTTCCAATCTTTTATATTGTTTTTTAATGCAATGTATCACATTTTGCCACCATTAAAAAATAATAAGCAAATATTTATCCCATGCAATACAGTGTGTCTTGTAAATGGGTTTACTTGTGCAACTTTCTTGTGACTTCTCATTTTGTCTTTTAAAATAAACTGGTTGTCTGTTTCCAGTGTAAGTTTTTTAAAACCAAAAAAAACGTAGTATAATTAGCTTTAGCATTTCGTACAAAATTTACGACTGTATCAATTGATTTTAAATATCTGTACCCTGTTAGTTAAGACCCCGTGTGGGGATTATTTGCATTTGTGTTCGGGGTACACAATGCAGAACTGTGTTAATTGCATCAGCAAAGCCTGCTCGAATGGGGGAGTCTATTTCACAGCGCACAGGGGTTTCTTAACAGACAGGCTTCTCTACGAATCACGTCGCAGAGGTATTCTTCTCGACCAATCACTGTAAGGCAAAGGGCGGAGATTAGATTAGGAAAACAACATATCAGGAGGCGGAAGTTTCCGCGAAGGAAGGAAGGTGAGCTTTGTGTTTTATTAAAAAATAAAAAAATAATCTAAAATAAAGAATAATTTCAAACACATGCATCTTTACTTCTGCCATTGTAACAAAATATTATAAATTCTAAGAGAAATGGCTGAATAGTTACGACACAACTGCGTCGCTGATAATTATTATTGAAAAATCCCAAACAAGAAATTACTGTAATTTGAAAGATCGTGATATTTTGGAATTGTGATTACTTTGTAAATTATATTGCACGACAGTTTTCCGGTGGTTTACATATTGCTGACTCGGGTCAATTACACACTAACCAGCTTGAAATAAGAGCTAGAACTAGTTTAGACTTTTATTTGCTGTTTTATTAAAAATTCAGGGCAAATAGGAAAAAATCCGTTCATCGCTTTACTCCATTAATAAAGAAAACCAACATCACAGCCCGTCACAACAATGCACCCAAACACTCGAATAGCCCCCTCTTGTTCAATCTTATTAGCTGGCTTATTTTACTGTTGTTCTACCATTTCCCAGGACGAAATTTAAAGTTGTTTTTTTTTTTTTTTTTTTTTTTTAAATGTCGTAACAGGAATCTCGCTACCTTTCTGTGTGGGCGGGGCTTTCTCGTCTCGATTCAGCATCGATCCAACGAGATTGCTGTGAGAGTTTGGTTTCCCTCCCCTCAGAAACTGCTGTAATATTCTACCTTAGCGAAAACGCAGGGCCTCGCTTAATGCTAGGCTTTTCCCCTTTAAAGAAGTAGAGCCGGAACGGGCAGTACAGCAGGTGTAAGTGGTTTGGAGGAAGGTTTCCGTAGTGAACGATTACAGTATTACATTACATGCCTCATACACACCTCTGGATAATGTCTCTAACAAATACCGTGTTACAGCAGCTCAATGTGTGTGTGTGTGTTTTCAGTTTCAGCTGAAGGGCAGTGCTTTATGATGTGCTGAGAACAGACAAGCCTTCATCCCCTGTCTCTCATCTCAATGCCTGAAGCTGCGGAGCCCCTGCTGTCTGATCTGGCCTCCTTGTTCATAGCGCCCTGCCCCTCTCACACCCCTCAGAATGGAGGTCGTGGTGGCCAAGCTGCTGTGCCTGCTTGGCGTGTTTGTGCTCATGATGCTGGGCTCGCTGGTGCCCGTACGGATGATTCCAGTGGACTATAAGAAAGCCCAGCGCTCCCGGAAGTTCCTGGCTCTGTGCAACTCCTTCGGAGGGGGCGTCTTCCTGGCCACCTGCTTCAACGCACTGCTTCCAGCCGTGCGAGAAAAGGTACCTGTAACCCTTCTTATTATCCACCAGAAAACCAGGGCAAGCTTCACAGTGCATGCTGTGGTAGGACTGGGGACAGATTAATGAAGGCCATATCTTGTGGCGTAATTTTTACATTCATTTATTGAACTGTATAGCCATGTGGATCACACCAGTGGATAAAATGGATTCAGAAGGGGGAAAATGGGATCACTTGCATGGTGATATTTTGAGACAGTTTTAAAAAACAAAATTCTAAATGTTTGATAGACATTTAGTCAGAACATTTGTCAAAATAATTTTACACAATTCTACCACTGTTTTGTATTAATGGATTACTTTAGAAAAAAGGCAATCCAGCTATAACTCATAGTTATTGTGCCTTATATAGAAATACTGTAGGTCGTTCAAAGTGATGTGAGGGCATATCCTCTGCCAGCAGTTCTTGTAATACTTTATGTTGAATAGCTCTTGAGTTACAGTTGTGTGAATAGAGCCCTTTGTTTAACCCGCTGCTCCCCTTTCTTTCCCAGGTGGCGGAGGTGCTGAAGCTGTTGAGTGTGCAGTCGGACTACCCCCTGGCAGAGACCATGATGATGCTGGGCTTCTTCCTGACGGTGTTCGTAGAGCAGGCCGTGCTGACCTTCCGCAAAGAGAAGCCGTCCTTCATAGACCTGGAGACCTTCAACGCGGGCGGCTCGGAGGCAGGCAGTGACTCGGAGAATGATAGCCCCTTCATCGCCAACTCCCACGGAGACCACCGCGGCCACGGCCACCTGCTCCCCTCTGAGCTGACCCGCGCTGGACCGCTTCGCCTGGCCAGCCTGGTCTTTGCCCTGTCCGCCCACTCCGTCTTCGAGGGGCTAGCCCTGGGGCTGCAGGACGAAGGACCCAAGCTGTTCAGCCTCTTCCTGGGCGTGGCTATCCATGAGACCCTAGCGGCTGTGGCCCTAGGCGTCAGCATAGCCAAGGCCACTCTGCCCATGAGGGACGCAGCCAAACTGGCCGCCATAGTCAGCCTGATGATCCCCCTCGGCGCCGCAGTGGGCATGGGCATCGAGAGCGTCCAGAACCTGGCGGGCAGCATCGTATCGGTGGTACTGCAGGGCGTGGCGGCCGGCACCTTTGTCTTCGTGACGTTCCTTGAGATCCTAGCCCATGAGCTGGAGGACAAGCAAGACCGGCTCCTCAAGGTGCTTTTTCTCATTCTGGGCTACGCAGTGCTGGCCGGCCTGGTCTTTGTCCAGTGGTAAGGTGAAGGACCAGTATCTTTATTTGTGGAACAAGAGACACCAGTACTGGCAAGGTTTTCCTTGAGACCCTGTGTCAGCTCAGGACAGTGATCTCAGTGCTGTTTGCAAACCATCCTGTACCAGGTATGGCTGATGGCAGTAATCGATCCCCTGCAGAGGATGCATATCCCCCCATATAGTTGATGTCATAAATGCAAGTCACCCTTAAGTTTCTATATTACAACCCCAGGGGCTTATGATATGCATTCCATAGAGTACAGTGTACTGAATGTTTAAGAAGAACATCCAGGCAAATGAAACTTGTTACTGACATTCATTAGCGCAAAATAAATCTTGAAAATATTATAGTCTAAGACTTTCACACTCAAATTAGATTTTGTAGTGGGCCACCTTTAGGCATGGCAAGTCTGCAGACTGTAAGTATTATCATACCATAGTTAGTTATTGTCCTAAACCATTTTTAATGAAAACTTGCATGAACATTAGGATCAACAGTTCACTAACCCTACAACAAACTAACAAAGTCAGCTGTTTAATTATAATTAAAAATGGTACGCTTGCATGCAAACCCAAGCCATTTTCCAATGATTGAACAGTGTGTTAATACATACCCGTTTTAAATCTAATGTATTTTAATACATGCTATGATTGTTGGGATTAGGACCGTAGCCCCGTGGTGTTCCAGTACACACTAACTGAGACAAAAGTTACAGCGACCCACTTATGTTGTTTTTGTCTTGTGATTAGCTACGCAAGTGAAGGTGATATTTATGACTACAGCAAGCTGCACCTGGTAAGGGACTATAAGTGGAGCACTGCACTCCTTCCCTGACACACATAGCAGAATTTCAGAGGGCAGCGTTTGCTCAGCTTCGCCGCTCCCGAGTCAGCACGGGGGTGGTAGTGGTGAGCTGGGCCTAAAAATAATTGGATATTCCAAATTGGGAGAAAATTATAATAAAATGATTGGTGATTTACTAAATTAAAACCAAGTTGTTAGGATGTTAACAATGAAAAGAAACACGACAGTTACGTTATTTAAACAGTTGTAGCGACACGTGGGGGCGTGGAACACCAGTAACACACTAATACCCCACTTAAATATATTAGGGGTCATTTCTATTCTCTTAAGACTTCCAATTCCAAATGAAATGGTGCCCTCTTCACCACTGCTGTGCACCGTTTAGTTCTGTCCTGTATATCAAGGGAACTTGCAACTGTAATATAGGAGGGTATTATAAGCCAGGGTTGTAGAATAAAAAAACACTAAGCAATCTGAAATCTCTTAAAGAGCAAAGGGTTTTATGTGTAGTTTGAGTTGTGTATAGATGGGGATTAATCAGAATAGTCACTACAGATAGATTTTTGATGTATTAATAGTTGTACTACATCTGTTTTAATGCAACTTCTGTATTTAATATGTGCATGTTCTGTATTTAATTATTTGAAGACAATGGCACATGGCTGTCTCAATCAAGCAACCAACTCATGGCTTACTGAACAATATACAGCAACCCTTGTAGCTGATGGCTGTCAAATTCTTTGCATTCAGAGTTGCAAGTAACAGTTTCTTGCATACAAAGGGACACTAAATGAATCTGAAATGTTTATGGCCAACGTGCAAAGATTATATATGCAGAACTATGGCTGATTATTTTGTTCCAGAAATTAAATTGTCAACTCGCTTACTTTTGAAAATGACAAACGCTGGACACATGAAACGTTGGGTTTAAGAATGCCACAAGTGATCTGTATTCAAGGTAATTTCTCCACTGGATTTGGTTCATCAGCCTGTTTATATAGTTCTGTGCAGGCTAGGGGTCAGTTCCTTTTTAATCAATTCCAAATTCCAATTCCTTCAAAGGATTTCCTTTTGAAGGAATTGGAATTTGGAATTGATTAAAAGGTAATGGAATTGGAATGGACCTCAGCCCTGGTTCTGTGTGTGCTGCACATTGTCCAGCTGTGATTATGGTGCAGGTTTTCATATAACAAATAACAAAACAGACTGATAAAGAAAATAGATTTTACATCGTGAAATCCTGTCTCACTGGTAGCCTATAGGGAATCTTCCAGTAACGTGGTGTTCTGTTCCATAATTTTAAACCAGCAAACAACAGGCAGCTTTCTACTAGACTCCCTGCACTGGACTGAAGGTTATGGTTTTTGCTCCACTAAGCTGTTGATGTTTTTTTTAGAAGATCTTGCTGGTCTGCACATGGTACTGTTTTGTGGGGTAGAAAATAGAGGGGATAATAGTTGTACCTTTTTTTATTGTAATAAATGGGGTGGATAGAGGAAAAGAGAGGAGAGGAGTTCCCACAGTTCACTGTGTGTGTGTGCGTGTGTGTGCGTGCGTGCGTGTGTGCGTGCGTACGTGCGAAAGGGCAGCATTCTGCAGTGTTTAGTGGCGTCTCAGCCTGACTGCAGTCCAGACAGATTCACTACAAATGCTTTCCTGGATCCACCCCATGTATATTATTGTGACTACATGTAAATTATTTATTTTTTATTGTACTGATATTTATTTGCCAGCGTGGTGCCAGTTACTGTATTTTCCATACTATTTTTTTTGTTATTGTTTTATGTTGTTTTAAGTGATACTTTGTTCATAACGTGTTTTGTTTTAAATTGATCTGTTTTCGTTCATAACTAACAGCAGCTACAGTTGCAATTCTTACTGCTGTCGGAGATCACGGGAGCATTTAACACAGTGAGACACTGGTGTGCACCCTGACCAATAACTGCTGGACACCAAGAAAAACTGTACTGTTGTTTTAAACCAGTCCAGCCTATACAAGAATTGTTTGTGAAATGTTTCTGTATGTCTATGGGCAACATTTGCCACGTTTTGGATAACCACACCCTCCCAGACCCAAGGATCTGAAAGCTGGCTTACTGAAAACATCTCGCTGCATCTGGTCTTTTTAAATCCATGGTAACTAATGCATATTGTCATTGGTCTGAGCAACACCTGATGCAGGGCAAGGCGCTTTGAAGATTGATGCCTGAATTAGAAATGATGAGACCTTATCCGACCCTGTGCACTTT
>NC_054560.1:3020823-3073323 GCF_017654505.1 Polyodon spathula
AAAACAGGAAAGAAAGTAAAGTGTTGGTCCCTTCCTCTCTCCCTCTCCTCCTTGCTTTCTCTCTCCCTCTCCCTCTCTCCTCCTCTCTCCCATCTCTCTCCCTCTCTCTCCTCCTCCACTCACTCTCTCTCCCCGCAGCTCCGCTCCCTCTCCTCTCTCTCTGCCCTGTTCACACTCTCCCTCCTTCCCTCCCCCTCCTCGCTCTCGCTCTCTCCCACTCTCACTCTCTCCCTCCCTCTCTCTCTCTCTCCCTCTCCCTCTCCTGCTCACTCTCTACCTCTCCCTCTCCCTCTTTTTCTTATTCAATAGGGCAGCCAGCAGTGTGTTGTGGGCAGGTCCTTGAGGCTCATGGTTCACAGTGTTCTTGCTGAAGAGCGTTTGGCAGACACGCGTGTCTTTGTTTTGCCACTCTGAAAGCAGCAGCCCACGTGCTCTTTATCCACTTCATGTCTTTGAAAGGTCAGTTTCCGACAGCCTATGTGCCTGACACAGCACTGCTGCACAGCGCAGTGAGCATTCACCTGCTGGATCCCTGCCCATGGTAACAAGCTCTGTTATCCCAGTCAGGGAATGCCTGCTGCAGAGGCTGGGATGGCTCCTAATAACAGAGAATTTAATTACTATAGGAAACTATAAGAAACTATAGTGTTGCTCAGAATACACACATGCACAATCACACACAAAATCATACCCCCCCCCCCCCCCCCCCCCCCCCCCCCCCCAGCACCGGGCGTTTGGGGGGGGGTGGGGGGGAGTGAGGTGGGGGTAAGGAGAATGTGTGTATGGGGAAGGGGGGGGGGGGTGTGGGAAGGGGAAAGGCGCGATGTTGGGGGGTGGGCTGGGGGGGTGGGGGGTGGGTGAAGGGGTTGGGTGGGGGTGTGGGGGCCCCCCCCCCCCCCCCCCCCCCCCAAACATGCAGTCACTTAGACACACACATGCCTAAATACACACACACACACACACACACACGCTGTTGAAGCAGCGTGCCCCACATATAACAGTGTGTGTTTCTGATCAAGCAACGTGCCCCAGATATTTTCACAGGAACCCATAAAACACCTTGATAATTAGCATCCTTCAATGTTTTTTCTCACAGCGTCCTTTTGAAGTAGTCAGCTGACTTTTTTGAATAAGCAGCCAGCACAATGAAGCTGTGATCATTATTATTCCAAACCCTTTTTGAAGTGAATGTTATATTAAGAGGGCTGGGTGAAGGGCTGCATTGACAGGCCGCCCTCTTCACTTTCCATAGTGTGTAAAGGTTCCAATAGTGAATAATATTCAGTCCTTCAATAGGTATCTAACACCCCGTCACTGTGTGGGGACAATAAGGGAGTAGGCTTGGCATTCTTGCCAATGAGACTTCAATGAGGTCCCATCTGTTTGCGAATCCCACAGCGCTTTTAAATCAGGGGACCACCTAATTAATACTCTGCCATGGGTACTTCCAACGCTTACTTTGAAGTTACTTATATTAATCAGACATTCTGCAGTGCGCAGCCTTGATAGAAAGTGATCAGTTTTATTGTTCCACTAAACTACAAGTGTGAGTGTGTGTGTGTGTGTGTGTGTGCGTGTCTGTGTGTGTGCAAGGCAGGCTGGCTCGAATTCCTTCTTTACTATCGGCCCCTGTCTGCTTTGGATGAGTAAACTACAGAGAGGTATAAGCAGTCTAAGTGGAGGTGCAGCCTGAGTCACTTATGATGCTTTCATCCCTGCACTTTCAAGCCTCCTAGCTTTCATTTTCACATCAGCCCCAAGCTGTTTCACAAGACCTGGTTTCGGAGACGTTAAAGCTGGGGTAGCCCCATACCTTCTGGGGCAAAGTCTGCTGATCTCACCAGGGAAGGTGTTGGAGGAAATTCTGTGCCAGCTGCAGATGGGGGCCAAACCTGCAAAATGTGTAAAACCGTTTTGATCAGCAGCATTGTGTACTATTGCAAAACGTGAGCTAATGACTCTTCATTCTCGTCTTGTGCTTGTAGCAGGGAAGTTGCTCTGTGCGTGTTTCTCAATGTTTCCCCACGCTGCATGTGACATATTAACCCTCCTAGGTCTGCTCCCATCAGGGAGGCCCGTACGAGCCCGGGGCCAGCGAGTCTCTCTGGAATGTAACATCTATCTTTTTTTGTTTTTAGGAACCGTCCGACGAAGATCTGACAAAGATCCAAAAGGTAAGTAATCGATCTCGATTGAACGTTGTTTCCGGAGTGCATGTGAAGATGAAGACTGTGGTGTGCTCTCGCACTTCCTGTTCGTGTTTCCTGCAGCCAGGGAGGGAGAGCGTGTCTGTCGGGGTCCAGGACCTGCTGGCAAAGAAAAGAGCACGAAAACGCCTTCCTTGTTGATATTGATGTTCTGCACGGTTTCCTGTGTGAACTGCAGTAGACAAAGTGCTTTAATTAAATGTGGACAAATAACTACAGCCATGACCAAAGAATCTTAGGATTTGAGCCATTCATTTAAAAACAAAAAGCTAATGAGCATAATTTAGATCTTTTTACTTAACATCATGTAATTTGCTAGTGGTGTAACAACAGCTGCAGTGACGTGTTCGTCTGGAATACAAGCAAGCCCTTTGGAGCTTGCACAAAGTTTTCAATAGCAACAACCAAAGAAAACATACCGTCAGCCCTCTTTTGTCTCTTACACAATAACAGGTGTGTTTATTTTTTTGCTTGGATGGTGATGGCGGGGTTGCAAACTCTTATCTCGTGACACATAGGTATAGATGAGGACCCCGTTTTTTTCTATAATGTACTGTAAAATAAACAGCTGCCCCAACTTAGTAGGTCTCAGTTTGAATCTGCTATTAAGAATAGGCTATGTTTAGGCAGAAATAATGTGGACAGTAAGTTTTTTTATTTTATTTTTTAAATCTACTTGTTTTATTTTACCGGTAGCTTGGCATTCAACCAGACCTTTTCAGATAGAGCTCACGGGACATGATGCTTCTGTTTTAGTGAGTCACCACACTCTTTACAGTGTGATTGGTGTGGCAGGGTGATGACGCACAAAGTACTGACGCAAAACTGATTTTCACTTCTATTCAGCTGCCATTGTCCTTTTATTTTTGTTGTGCAGTCATGTCGTCGTTGGTACGATGACGAGGGCACCTGTGGAAGCGAGGAGAGCTTCTCAGTGTGGAATGAAAGAGAAAGCATCAGTAGTTTATCGTTATACATGTATATGTATTTTGCTTTGAAGCAATATATACATAATACCACAGTAGTGAGAGTTCCTCTAGAGGAAAGTGTACTTGATCTTTGACCCATTTACTCGTCGAGACCATATCTTTCAATTCAAACACAAAATGTCTCATTTTCAATCACTCAAAAACTCCTGCAGTACAGAAATGACGGATAACGACAGAACGTCTGTACAGCCCTGAAACACGATGTTTAAAAAAACCCAACTGTACTGCTGAGCGTCGCCTTCTATAATATTAGCATCACAAGGGTATCCATGTATCTCGTAGTTTATAACGTCAAAGAAACCCTAGGTGGAATTATTTTCCTATAACTCACTGAAGCCTGTGTATTTGTGTGTGTGTGTGTGTGTGTGTGTGTGTATGTAATCCAGAAAAAAGTACCATTTAGAAGCACTGTGTGGGAGAAGATTCATTCCTGTTGATATTCATACCCCACATGCATGCACATACCTGTGCATCTTACTGTGACCTGCCTCCCGGGTCTCCAGCAGCTTACAGTATGCAAATCAGACAGCTCTGTTGATCCTCCCAGCCCTAGCACTTTGCATATTCCAGTCACAGCACTATTTAACACTTCTGTTGTGTAACAGTCTCAGCCTTCCCACCTGAGTCTTGATTTATATGCTGCATTTCAACATTCAGGCTGGTTTGTATGCTTCAGTTTACGATGGTGGATTGAAGTTTTTTTAAGTTATCACAGTATTTTTTATTTATTTATAGTTGTATAAGGCATATGCATTAGTTTGTGATGAAATCATTCATTATTGTCCACTGTGTTTTATTCAATGCTTGATTTCCTTTAGGTTTCTGATATCTGGTACCTGGCACCTAAAAATGAAAATCAGTGCAAAATAGAAAACATGGCCTTCAGAATGATAATGCTCAATGCAGAACAGGGGTTCGCAACCTTTTTTTTTAATCCCCCCCCCCCCCCCCCCCCGCTAGTAATTATTATTATTTTGTTTTTTTAACTTGGGATGCCCCCCCCCTCTCGGTGTTATCTTCTTTGATATTTAGGGGGGGGGGGATGAAATCAACCAATCACAGTGAAGTATTTGCCAAAACAGATCACAGATCACAGATGCCATCCTCTGCAGATAAAACAGCAGCTAACTCCAGTGTTCAAAAATGTATTCTTTCTGAAAAATGTTGATGAATTTAACACTAGTTGCTCCAATGAAAATATTACCAAAATCACTACAAACTTATAAAAACACACTTTGTTCGTCTGTCATTAGCCAGCACGTCACCACAGGGCAGGGCTACCTGTGCAGGTATTTCTCAGCAGCAGGCATTTCCAGGGGAGCAGGTGCAGGTAGGCAGGCAGGAAGCTGCACCATTCCAGAGAGCAGGAAGAAGATGCCCCAGAGCTGCAGCAATGCCTGCAGTGCATCACCACATTCCTATTCAAATCACATGATGCCAGTCTGCAAACAAACGCTGTAGCTCCTGAATCCTACAGAGAATGTTGCTTTAAAAAGGTGCTGTGCACAGCACAAGAAGATATAGTTTTAACCTGGACAGTCCAGTTATACTCCTGTGTGTCCCATGCATCAAGAACTGCCTGCTTCCAGCACTGCATGCCTTCTTAAAACCAATGTAATCCACACCATCAGATGCAAAACTTAGAGCTGTAGATGCATGCAGGAGGCTATGCAGATTGAAGGCAAAGTGAATTATGTCCAGTAACTCTGTGCCTAAAACTTTCTCCAGCTTCAAACTGCCTTGACATTGTATTTACCTGTCCAGGTGCAAACCTCTTGACCATAGGGTAAACATCATCTAACAAGCTCAATGACATTCCCACCCTATTATACTCTATTTGGAACCCAATCAGATTGTGAGCCAAATCCATGACTGGTTTTGGACGTACTGTAGCTTCCATGCAGAGTACTGAACTGGCTGAACAGGTGAAAACATGTTTATAGTAAGACCTACATAGTCACATCATAGTATTGTCTGTTATATATGTATTTATATATAGATAGATAAAGAAAGCATCCTGGGTGAAGAGAGTTCTGTTTGCCCTTGTTATGAAATCGCAAGGCTTGGCTTTAAAGGCATAGCTGCAGTTGTGGTGCTGTTAGTAGGCTGGGCACACATCAAGAAACTTAAGCTGTTGGGTATTAATTAAATGGAATAATTACGCAACACAAAATAATGCAGCCCCTTGTTTTCCCTTGTTTGCACAATAAGAGTATCAGACAATAATACTCTGGCAGTGTTATTTAATAGAGAATATGATCAGACCAGTTTGATATTCAGCAAAGTTCCATCCATATTATGTTTAAGCCATCAGAACAGACCAGGCTTTGGGAATGAGGTCCAGTGTGGAGGCTGTGTGACACTTTGTGTCCACGTTCTGCCTTCCTGGTTTGGGATTTCTTCTTGTACAGGTCAGGTCATTTCGTTGTTGCTCAGCTGACAGCCTGGGGTTTCCCAGAGAGTTGAGAGCTGAGCTAATAACCTGAAACTCAAGACGTGGAAATTGAAACCAGTGACACAGATGGGAATCCTGCTTACTCCCAGGCTTGTTTAGAGAGTTGGTCAGTACAGTAGTCAGTGCTGCTGTTTGTTGGATACCATCTGTTTTCAGGTGTTGTAACTATAATAAGCAGTCAGAGCAGTTATCTATAGGGCCCTAGCCATGTTTTGTGTGCTACGTTTTCATGTTTTGTTTTTCACAATTCACATTTCTGTAGCGCCTTTCGTCACAAGGATCCCAAAACGCTTCCCGCCCAGAACCACTAAACCATTGCATTTAAAAGCAGTCTAATACAGAATTTGAATAAAACAGAAACTAAACAAGTCATTTATAAATGTGGTTTTAATTGTAAAATTCGGGAAAATCAAGATGAAAAGCTAGTCTGTAGAAACAGAACAATTAAGAGTCTAAAACACAAATTTTCTCAAATTGGAATTAATTTTATGTTGTGAAAGCATACTTAAATGACCATTAACACTCAAGTGTTGTTTGTGAATATAGGTTAGAGTAGTACATGCAGCCCTTTTACAATATTTGAGACCTTGTACATAGTGATCAGCTTTAGCTGGAGGGAAGAGTGATTTGCTTTATATGCAGATTTGCATATGCAATACACATACATATATGAATGATACAGCTGTATCTTGCACTTGCTTGCTTCACACTGTATGTTGAAGCCTGCTGGTTCTGGATGAGGTCCAGTCTGCTGGAAGCACAATCCAGTCCGAGCTTGTTGCTGGTTTTGCTGCTGCTGTGTTGGAAACCTGGCTCCAGGCCAGGCCAACGTGACTTTGCTGTTCCTGTTTCCCAAAAATCAATCGGAATAGTGTGGGCATTGACTTGATAGCTGTGCCACACATGACTATGCTGCAAGCTCATTGTGCTTCCCTGAGGGGGCCTGTGAATTCACACGCTGCTTGACAAAACAAGCCATCCAGTGAAGTGTGTTATCAGACAAGGAGAGACGATAATAAGATTGCATGTGTTTTCAGGAAAACGGCAGGCATTGTTGGCACTCACGATTGTTTACAAGCAGTAGTATCGCAGTTTTATCATATTTTTGATTCTTAACCCCAACCCATAGAAACTGTCCAGAGCTTTGTCTTTTCATTTTATTTGTATGTAAATAACCATGTGACTTTCTTACAGCCAGCATTGGCACCAAGCTCTCATTACACATCTAAGGGCATTTGAATTGATTCTAAAAATAAGTTATTTTGGAAGATGGTGTTTTTTTCATTTTCAAAACATCCTTCCCAGGACCTCGTGATTTCAAACAATGCTTTCACTTTGACCGATTTCCCAAGGAGCGTGTGGGAGTGGGCAGCGGGCCCAGGCTCGCGTGACTCTGACACCAGCTGATTGAAAGGTTTGCTCACGTGGCCTAGATCACTCAGAGTGGTCTTGGAGCACAAGCAGCTTCAGTGCACACATTGTTCAAGATGTATAGAGTTCTGCAGCATCCCGTCTGTTTTTTTTTTGTTTTTTTTTGTAGAATGACCACCCCCACAAATATAATGTCCTAAAAAAAGAACGAACAGCGTGATGAACTGACAATTTTTTTTTTAAATGAACCCAAATAGAAAAAGTCCATTACAGTAAGACTTAAAACATAACCCATTCCACAGGCTAATCATTGATGGTTGATCCCATGCTTTGACAGATCAGCGTATGGCTCAGCACCACCACATTTTGAGGTTAATTTTTACTCAAGTAATATAGTCTACTGTTTACTTCAACAGTCTTCCATAGATCAGCCTTCGGGGTACTTTATCAGAAAGAAAGCAGATGTGGTTGACAGTCCAGTTTGTTAAATTTCCCTATGCTGCAGTAGTTTCAGCTTCTTCCTGTCTGCGGGTTAAACACGCATGCCGCACCTTCCCAAAGCAACTCCTGCTTGAAAAACACCGTTCCCACGAGCCTGGTTCTTCTGTAACCAAGACCTACCACTGCATTCAAGGGAAGATTGTATTACATTTATTCTGTTTGTCCCTTAGGTATGTGGCCTTAAAATACACAGTTGTCCCTCCAAATAGTGGAAAATCTTTTCAGTACATGCTTCTAGCCACAAGCTGAATAGTTTGTAGAATAAGATGACTACACAGAGAACAAACCTCTTGCACACTAAATATCTTGGTATCTCTGAGTAGCTCACCTTGCTTTTAATGATCTGTCACCCCCACAAGTTCTGTTTCCCTGCTACACTTCCTATTGACTCCCTGTATGGAGTGACTGGGTGGAATATCTCTTCATGGTGTGGCGCACCGTGGCACTTAAGATGGCTTGTTTTTTACTATCTTATCTATAGATTTAAAGGTGGGTCGAGTTTTGGGATTTTTACTGAGCAAGAGGGTAGTAAAATAGGGCAACAAAAGCCCCCTATAGTCTAGCTGCAGGATATCATAGTTGTTGCCAGATAAATGCTATAAATTAAGGTACTTTTGTTGGAGTTTAAAACTAAAAGCCCAGAATGGCCCCCTTTTCAATATTTATAGTACTGTAAAACATACAAGAAATCCCCTAATAGTAGCAGCACACTGTTGGAATCCCTTTCAGTGTGATTCTTTCCCTTGTGGGTTTCCCCAAGGACTTTTCTGCATCGCCTTCAGCTAAAGACTCCCATTCCTGGGTACAAACCACATAGTGTGAGCTCTGTCTGGCTGGCGTTGATGCAGTGCTGCCCAGTGCTGGAGCAGGCTATGTGTGTCTGTGGTTCACTAGCAGGTAAGTCCAGCTCCTCTGCTTTGCTACACGTTGGTTGTTTCCTCAAAGCTTTTGATCCTCTCAAGCATTGAGGGTTTTAATTTTGTTTTTTTTTGCAAGCCTATTGAAGTCATGCCATTCCCTGTTCTCAGCAGACACAGCTAGAGATTGACATTACCCCACAGGCACCTCTCTCCTTCTTATAAATAGCCACTAGCCCCTGATGCATGTTGACCCTGTAAAACAGTTGCTGTGTAAAGAGACTTGGGTCTCCACAGGCTGCTACAAATAGGTTTCATTGTATCGAGTAGCAGTGGAGGGAGGCTGGGGGGTAAAAGACTCCAGTCAAACCTCCCAAGGGCAATAAACAAGACCTACAAATATTTCAGCGCCACTAATAAACGGTTCAAGGTCCTTTTGTGCACTTGAGTTGCTTTTCCTGTATAGCGTTATGGGGTTAGGGATTCAAATGCAATACCTTTTTCAAATTTCTGTTTTGATTTCTGGTCTAATGCAAGTCTTGTGTAACCTCCTACTGCTGCAAGTCATCACAAGAGCATGTCCGTCTCACAGAGTGACGTACTGCATTGGCCGGTTTCGAGGGGAGGGAGGAAAAACTTTTGTTCCCACAGAGTAATGTAAACAAGGTGGACTGTCAACAAACGCTGCTTTCTGGTAAAGTGAAAAATAATTATATTCATATATGTAAAAAAGGCATTAACTTGTGTATCATACTATGTCTTTAAATAAAAAAAGGAACGTTGAACAGTGTGATGATGACTAAGAAAAGGGTAGATTTCCTCCAGCGTCACAATAGATTATTTGCCTGGTGGACATGCCTGACACAGCACATGTGAAAGTGGAGCTCTGGCTGGCTTGGTTTCCAGTGAAACTCCCAGGACTGTGTAAAGCAATAGTAGTTTTCATGAAGTCGTTAACAATACAGTCCCTTTTTTTTGTATATATTGTAAAAGCGTAGTGTAAATGTAGACTACCACATCTAAGCACAGAGGAGCATAGTATAGTATAACACTGTCAAGGTGGCTCTGTGCATGTCTGTGGTGTAAATCTGTACCAAGGACCATACTTCAGGGACTCAAGCCAATGGACTAGCCCGTTCCAGATGAGTTAGCTGTCACCTGTCTTCCAGGAGCCACAGGGTCTTGTATGTAACAGTAAAGCCCACCTCTCTCATGATCTATAGCTGGCTGTCACCCTGGTGTGATCATAGCTTATGGTTTACAGTGAGGGACAATGATCTCAGCTACGGAGCTCACATGACTGCATGCATCTTACTAACAAACCCCCCCCCCCCCCCCCCCCCCCCACACACACACAACACACACACACACACACACACACCACACACACTCCTCCCCACAGCCTTTCCAATACAGAACAGCTAAGCAGGCTGTGGATTGTAGCGCTGGGGTGCTGAGCAGTGTAATATAAAGCCTTTGCAACCCTGATGTCACTATCTTATTATATCTTATTTCCATGTGCTGAGCTCAGCTGCTCAGCATTTCAGATCAGGAGACTGTTTGTCAGCGGAGTTGATGTCATGTGGGGTGGAGCCACAGGATCCACAGCCCCATTGTTGTTTGAGGGGCCTTGCCCTCCCCTGGTGGGACATTTCACTCAGAAGAAAGTTTTCCTTTTTAGGTCAGAAAAAAACAAGCAACAGGATTTTCGTTATATCTTTTTTTTCTGAAGGTATTGGGTTCTTTTAATCAGTAAAGAGGCTGTTCTCTATCCTGTCCTGCACACATGAGCTTCAACAGAGGGGCAAAAACACACATGGAGAATAGAGATGACAGTAAAACAGATCACTAGATTAAAGTCTACAATATACTATTTATTTTTAACTCTATTACCACGCCAAAGAAATCTAAACAAATTAGATTAAGTATTCATGTCAGACACAGTCGTAGAATGACTGCTCTGCTGGGAACCTCATTGCCTGATAAGGTTACTATAATGTGGGGTGTCCAGGTGGATTGCTGTTATTTTAAAATGTACAAATATAAGTGAACATGCTTGACAGGGCATTTGACAGAAACAAAAAGTCTTCTGCTGTGTTACTTTATAAAGACTGTAAACGATGTGCATTTTGACTGAGCTCAAGCCAGGCCATGTGACTTGTGCTGCCAGGAAACACTGCCTTAAGCAGCAAGAGGAAGTGACATCCCTTTCTTATGGAGGGGTGCAATTATGAGCCACCTTGTATTTTCTGGGACCGGGTGCTTTTTCACCCTGTGAGCTTGGGTAGGAGCCCCTACTTGGCAGTTGCAGAGCGGGCTCATGGCAACGGTGATGCTGAGAGCACTGGAGTGTGGTGATGGCAGGAATGCTGCTGTACTGTGAAGCCCTCGCAGGAGGAAATTGCTGGGATTCTACGCGGGGGCAGGGAATGCAAGCAAATAATGTAGCAG
Organism: Polyodon spathula; assembly: GCF_017654505.1. Classification (NCBI taxonomy): domain Eukaryota; kingdom Metazoa; phylum Chordata; class Actinopteri; order Acipenseriformes; family Polyodontidae; genus Polyodon; species Polyodon spathula. The sequence goes on from NC_054560.1 coordinate 3,031,655, forward strand.
GAAATGAGCAGTGCACAGCACCCCTGACTGAGATAAAGACGTAGAGCACTGCTGACAGCAGCAGGAGGCAGTGTGGTCTGCAGGGGCTACAGGGACACAACATGAGGCAATGAATAGAATGCAGGGCTTCCAAAGGCAGCCAGGACAACAGTGAGTGCAAGCCTTTGTTCTGGAGCCTTAAATCACCATGCCATAATCTTACATAATGGTTCTAATTGCTTCAGGGAAGTTGGGGTGGAGGCTATTCTTTGAAATATCAGCACTTTTATCAAAGTCGGTCACATGTCCTGTCTTGTCCATCCTGATGCAGATTTTGTATATGACAGCGGTGCCTTAACATCTGCATAACAAATGATTCAGTCATGCAGGAGACAACGCATTTGCACGCAAGTGTATGCTACATGTTGTACGTTTCTGCTCGCCGTTGGATCTGGCCAGGGCAAGGTGGTAGAAGGTAGGTTTTCCAGTGAATACACTGAAGCACCCAGTATAAAAGGTGCTCAGTACAGGCATTACTCCCTGGTTGTTAGCGAGCTGCATGTCAAAACTGGATATAAGCAGGAGCTTCAAAGACCCTGTTCACATCATTGGCAGACTGTAAGGAAATGAGCTCAGAGATGAGACAGACGCTGCTGTGCTAACTCAGGCAATTATCCACACACCCTGCCACAGGGACTGCAAGATCCTGTTCTGTCTGCAGCAGCTACTGAGTAGTAAAACAATGCTTCACAGTAAGCTATAATACCAGATTACTGGCACATTCAGTATGTAAACACACACAATTCTTTTCACAGCACTACTTGCTGCTGGAGCATGTAAATCAGGGTTGTTACTGCAGTAATATTTCTGTATCTTGGGTTCAGTTTTAATACAGTAGTCCCTCGGTAGAACATGCTTAAAGGGAGACATGGAAAATAACCGTTATACTGAGGAGGCGTTAGACTAAAAGCATATGCTTTTCTTGCCATGCACGTTCCCATACTTAATGTGTTGCCTGATTCCATTTATTGAACACTGCAGCAAACAGCCTGCATAAGAAATAAAACAAAAATAAAAGTACTGTACTGTATAACTTCAATATTAAATGCTAAATTGGTATAAAAATATACATTTAAACGTAATACAGCAGAAGAAATGAATGCAAAGTACAGCACATTGTATTCGGTGCTGTACTGAATAGTGCAAACTGTTACATATAAAATGTATTGTCTGTCTGGCTTGCATATGTGGCTTACTGAAGCTGTGTTTTTGCGGTCCTTTTTTTAAGTAACCAAGTAGTTTGCACATTAGTTGATGAGTTGCATGCAAGCTCTCTGGTTCTCCGTTTGCTTACTGCATCGGACACGAGGAAGAGCATGGCGCAGCACATCAAATACGAGAGCCAGTTAGTGCTCAGCTGCTTTTATGCTCATTAGAGCAAGAGAAATGGGGAATAGCAAGTACATTACAATAGAAGACAGTCCACAGAAAGCAACTTTTTAACCTTGTAAAACCAAATTGGGAGGCAAATGAATCACATGCATTATAGCCGAGGGTGCGTTTAATTTACAGAGGGATTACTGCACTAAGTTAAGTTTTGCTCCACTTTAGCAACATCTCCTGCTTACATGTGAGCTGCTGCCTACTACTTTTGTAAATATGTCATTTTTTAAAATCCATTTAGACTTTGCACTGGAGAAAAACCTTATAAATCTGACCCTGTAACTTTTCAATACTACCGCACAGAACCCCATTGCGGTCCCCTTTTTATGGAATCATTGCACAGCATACTACTGAATTGCAAAGATACTGTGCTCCAAATACTGTAGCATTTCAGAAGCCCTGTCATCTCAGGCTGCTTTTCTCCCTGCTCCTTGTGAAACAGTCACATGCCGTAATTAAACCAGCTTTGTTTCCACTGCTGTTTCACTTCTCTGTTGCACAGGAACTCTACGCCATGGAGCTCAGCAGACAGAAAGGCCGCTCTAGTAACACCTCTGAGATTCTGGGAAATGCGGGCTTACAAGCCTCAAGAGCAGGGCAGTAAGAAGGAAGCAATACAAATATTTTTACAGACTCAGGGTGACTCCACACTTTCCCAAGCTGGAAATAATTAACATGCGCACGTCAGCTGCCTGACCACCTCTGATAGTGTGGTTTGTATTCCATTGAGAATGTTACTTCTACGCTGTTGTGCATTATTTATCCACATAAAAAGTAAAGATTGCTTTAAATCGGGGTTTTCAGTCTGCTGAAGTTAATATTATAGCATGCATTTAGCGTGCACTTTGCACCGTTGTCCTAGAAGTTAAACTTTAAATGGTTGGTTTCACAGATCCCAAATAGATGCGAGCAAGATAGTAGAGATTAGTGTCAACCAGTGTGAAACCAGCCTTATGTGTTACAAAACTGACAACAAACACGATATTGCTTGAAGTTTGCATCAGTACATGAAACTCCTATTTTCTCCACCACTCTTTACCTAGTCAGGCCTGCTTGTAGGCTGTCTAAAAGAGGTGATTGTCATCATCAGAGCCTACAGAGAGGCAGTGCTGATAAGTAAGTGGCCTTTATTTCATCTTTGACTGGATTTCTATGTGCTTTTTTATTTGATCTGTCAGCATTTGTATGCAGAATTTGTATAAACCCTATTTTGAGATAAAGGGTGCACAGACAAGCCATTACTGAAAGTGACTCTTGGTAAAATGATACAGCTGTTACAAATCAGAGGTCACAATCCCTGCATTTGCAAAGCAGTGTGACAATCAATGCAGAGATCCAGTAATCCAAATTAACCCTGGAGAAATCCTCAGCTTGCTGGAAAAGTCAAGGAGCTAACTGGCTCTTGAACTGGGCAAGGAGTCTTCTCCAAGCCTACGTCAAAAACACAAGCCTCTCCACAGATAGAAATGTCAAGCCTTCACAGCGCAGACTGCAGTGTTCCAGACGGGAGGATTCCTGTGTCCTCGGTCACCGCTTATGAAAGACACACGAGTCCCTTAATTACTGGATTGCAGCAGCAGTTGTAGGCCAGGATACTGATGCTTTGACTAGTCCAGCGCTTACTATTATGAGTTTGTTGGTTACATTTTTATGCTCGCCGTTTACGCTTTGGATGCAAAATAAATTGGTTTTACTTGCAAACCAACATTTGTCTTTTCCATTCTAGTTTGGTGCTCGTTTTGCAACGTTAAAGCTGCAGTGATCCACTCATGTAAAATTCCTTGCTGTCTTTTTTTAACTACAGCTATGGCCAAAAGTTTTTCAACACCCTATATAATGAACTAATTTTGCTTCATAAATGTGAGAGAAACCTGCTGAATAATGTTACGTTAACGTATTGAATACATACTGCTATGGTGATGCAAAACTTTTGACCATAGCTGTGTGTTCCTTTATAGTTTAGATGTCTCTGTATTGCAGTCTCCCCAAATTTCCCAACTTGCTTGTTTTGTTGTTGTTATAAGACATAACAACCTTCTTAACAATGTAGAAGCTTAAACAAGACACCAACACATATGCATGTATTGCAGCTGAGAAATAGATTAGTAAATATAGTTTAGATATGTGGATGCAGCCCTTGTTCTCAAGGTACACGCTCAGTAGAAGAGAAGGGTTTCTTATCTGGGAATTTTCCAGCTGCAGGGGTGGCTGATTTCAAACAAGTCTTTTCCCTCCTTTAAGGAAAGAAAAGAATCCAAATGTTAGAAAGTGGATTTCAAACACAACCGGTGCTCATGGCAACTGTAACCAGCTCTGCAATTCAATCCACCCTCTCTCCTGCCTGGAAGCATGTCTGTGTGTGTGTGAGTTCAGAAAAATATTATATAAATGTCAACCAAGGGGCCAGCTGTGCTAGCAGCTCTGGTGAAAAGGAATAAACATTTAAAAGGGGTGCAGCACTAGATCACAAATCTTAAATGTCGATTATCAGATCCTTAATCTGGTGCAGTTTATTAGAGTTTAGAATATATATTTTAATGCACGTTTATGGTTTGGACAGGCACCTACTGTACAGCTATTGTTATATATATATATATATATATATATATATATATATATATATATATATATATATATATATATATATATATTATATATATATATTATTGCATTGGTTCCATTTCCAAGCACACTGAGCAATGGAGGCGGTCTCTTATGAGGCCTGAGTTTCTAGGAAAAGCTGTGGAGAAGGCGAAGGTTCAGGACTTAACTAAAAACTGCTGTCTGTTTGACTCAGGAAACTGACAGACATGCTGCAGTCTGCAGTTGCTCAAATAATCAGCCCTTTGGAAACTTTTTTTTTTTTTTTTCAGTTGATGCTTTCATTGGTTTGTGCACCTTTTTCTGCAGAGGGGCACATGGTCTGCTGTTTTCTTTCGGTTGGTTTCTAGGGTTTCCTAGTTTTCTGGTTGGGTTGGTCTTAACAGAGGGTGAGTGTTGGCAATACACAAGGCTTGTCCTTCAAAACCGTTTAAAACTCGGTGAAGGTTGATAGCAATAGGGGAACCACTGTGATTAATATACAGATTATAGGAAACTATGCCTTTGATTAGCCTTTGTTTAGTTGTTTTCTATTTAGATCAACTGCTGGAATACTGTAATCTCTGTCATGTGTTTCAGGACAAAAGCTCGAAGAGGAGATGGGCTTTAATTGCTCTAGAATAATAGTTCAGTATTTATAAAATAAAATACACTTTCCCCATTTGAGATTTGTTGTTCTGGAAAAAAGAACATTTTCTCTCCAGGTTATTACTGAAGTTGCTATGTTCAGATTAGTATTTAGAAATGCTTCAGCATTGTGAAAGCAGGCAGGAGCTCTCCACAGGACTCCCAAGCATCTCCAATGACTGCAAACACTTTTTGTGATGACCCCTAAAATGTGTGAGCCTTTGATCCAGCTCATCCTGCCCTGGTTCTTTTAAAAAGAAGAGCCGATGATAACTTTAAAATGAAAGGGCAGTGTTTTATTCCATGCAGTAGAATTAGCAGGCTAGCAGTAGCTTACTTCTTCAATCCCAAACAAACAACCAGCTCATCAGACAGCAATCAATCCAAAAATCGTTATAAAACTCTATCACCGGATTTGTCACAATACAGTGCGATACTGACTAGAGTAAACACACTTTCTACATACTGCAATGCTGTGTTTAAATCATACTCATTCATATTACTATACAGTGTATATATGTTATACAGATAATAAATCTGTGTCACAGAAGTAGACCAGAATGAGGGACATCATTTTTCCCCACCTCTATATGGGTTGTTTTTTTTCCAGTCTGATACGTTACCGAAGCTGTCAAAAGAGACTTTCCGTTACAATGTATGGAGACAGTCTCATTAAAAACAGCAAACACAGCACAATGATGATGATGCTAACACTGCAGATTCACAGTATGCAGCAGAGAAGATGTTGGGGGAATGGAACGGAGTATTGTTCAGTGGATAATGGAGCTGGAAAGCACTCTACCTTGCCAACAATAACAGGTGGGGTGGCAGCACAATAGGGAAGGGTTTCCGCCAGCATCCTTTCAATCGCTGAGGCCCTTCGTGTCGGGTCTCGTTAGTGACAATAACAAAATAAAAAATTGAGACAAATAGAACAGATTTTTGGAGACAGATTTATTAAACTTTTGCTCCGATCCAAACAGACTTGTTTCTCTTGTAAATACACCTGCACACAGTATAGTGAGGTCAACACAGGACAACCTACTTGTTCACAATCCTGTTATCTGTAGTTTAATATTAATACTACAAGGCTATAGAGCTATGTGTCAGAGGACCCTTGTGTTAAATCACTGTGCAAAAGCCAGTACGTTGTGCATGCTTTACACTGCAGCGTAAAATCTGATCCCTGTTTTATGTTTGTGCTCTCTGTTGTGTGAGAGATACACAGGTTCATTATGTATCCAGGCCACAGACACTTGTTATCTCCTGCAGTTAACCTCCTTGATCTCTGAAAGGCACTTATCTAACACTGCAAAGGGGAGATGCAATGTTCCCGCCACTGATTAATTACATTCAGCTCGTCTTGCTGCTGGCACAGAGGTCATAACCACGAGAACAGGAGCGCACGGGGCTGTGTGTGCTTCTCTTAGAGCAGCCTGTTTGTGCCGCTTTCTGAGGCATGGCGTCGTGAGCTAGTTCACTATGTACCACTGCGTAGGGCTGGTTATACGTTGTCCAGTTTACATCAGTGGGCTGCCAGGTCCACACCCAGGCCTCAGAACTTTTATTGTCAGTACCTGTGTTTCTCAGAAGCAGCATCCCGTTCCTGTCTGTACACCAACAAGGCTTGCATTAGCATCCACACCATAAGAACATCTCGCTGGGTTGGGACATCTTTACAGGTGTGAATCACGATAGCTGTAAAAGTCTTGATGGGATACTTGTATGATTCATAACACTGTATAACAAAAAAAATAATTTTTTTTGTTCCTGGGTAGTAAGTGTTATTTCCTAATTGCTTATGCCTCAAAACTGTAGAACATGGCTATTATTCCCCACAAACTTTGCTTTTGTGACCAGGACAGTGATATTTCAAAATATCTCTATTTCCAATGGGAAAATGGGCAAATGTGTATCTTTTCGTTCACATAAAGTCAGAAAAAAACAACATATGAATCCAAATTAACATGTATTTATACTAAAGTAATACAAAGATGAATACAAAAGATTTAGAAGTGAGTAGTTTTTCGAGATTTACAATTATACTGTAAATACAGTATAATTGTAAATCTCGAAAAACTACTCACTTCTAAATCTTTTGTAGTTATAAACAAAGTGATCCTGTTTATTTGAAGCTTTGTAACAATCGTGTTTTTTTTTTTTTTTTTTTTTTCCCTCTTATTAGAACTTGGCACTGGGGTGAGTGCTTATAAATATGGGCTGCTGTGTTTTTTTCCTTCATTTTTAAAAAAATGTGTGGGTTTTAAAGTGCACCCAGCCTATTAGGGCTCCCCTCGCTTTCTTTGCCTGACAGAGAGACTCCCTTTCCAGTTGGAACTCCATTTAAAGTAATTGTAGCTAAAAAAAAAAAATCCATACATCTTTTGCATTTCCATTCACTACATATGTTAGGTCTCCAATGTGCAGTTTTGAAAGAAACACGTTTCACAACAAGCATGGGTTCTCATTTTAAAACTCTTCCTACACTTGGTTAATGAGATTTCTGTTTGCAAGCCTTGCTTTTAGCGACTGCCACACATCCTTGGCCACTACTCCAGTGTGTTAGAATAAACAGAGTTGTGTTACAAGATATACGGTAGGGGGCTGATGTGCCTGTTGCAGATACAAAGGAGAGCCCTGATGCTGCGAGTTCTTGGTAAAGGCAGAATGACTATGAAGCATAATGAGAGACTGTCTAGTAGGTTGACAGTGCATCATTACGCAATATTGGCACAGCTCTGTACAGTTAAAAAGATATTGTCTGATTGGTAAATGGCTCCTCCAGACATGAACAAACTTCAAAAAACCAAACAAAAGATCTATGTTTAGCCGTTGGGTGTGTGCAGAAGAAAGATGAACATCAAACCCTTTGTTTATCGCATAATAATAAAAAAGTGCATCGGGGTACAGCAGGAAACCGCACCAACATAGGCGCACAATTGCATCATTACAGGTCCATTACAGCAAATAAGTCTGAATTAAAATCATAAGACGTCCAGGGGAAAAAATTGGCAGCATTCAGGTACCCAGCTACTCTGTAAACACAAAGCTGCCACTGTATTGTAAACTTATACAAGTTTATAAATAGTTTTGAAGAGATTAATTGAATCTGGAATAGAAGGTCTGCCAAAACACTACAATAATGCATGCATTTAACCAGGCATGGGCAGTTCTCTGTGTCAAGTCCAATGCATCGTACTGACATTGGGGTTTTCGTCCTACAGTATAACCTCAAAGTTATGGAAACATAGGAAATCACTGATGTTAATTAGACTTAAAGGGTACATAAGAACTTTTGAATTGCATTGCCTGCCTCAAGATGGCTTCCCATGTACCTGCATGGACCTCTCAGAACTACAGTTATCCGGATTAATCTTTGGTGCTGCTTGCTGTATATCTGTCTTAGTTACGCTGACTTTCTTTCTGTCTCTAGTGTTTTCTCTACCGCTGGAGCCTGGAACTGATGGCAGAGAATGTCAACAAATAATAATATAGCACAGGCCAGGAAGCTGGTGGAGCAACTCCGCATTGAAGCAGGGACTGAGCGCATCAAGGTGAGGGGACTGTGAGAGCAGGGTTCCCCAATCACAGTGCATACAAACCAATCATACACCACCTGCATTGGAGCTAGCCAATCATACACCACCTACATCGGAGCTAGTCAGTCGTACAACACCTGCATTGGAGCTAGCCAATCCTACACCACCTGTATCGTAACTAGCCAATCCTGCACCACCTGCATAGGAGCTAGCCAATCATACACCACCGGCATCGGAGCTAGCCAATCATACAACACTGGCATCGGAACTAGCCAATCATACACCACCTGCATCAGAGCTAGCCAAGGCATATATAGGAAAGGGGTTATCAGATCTTTACACAGGTAAAATCCACTGGCTTGTTCAGAGCATGTCTGTGTTTAAGTTTGATTAAACAGAGCCAAAGAAACAGGAACAAAGACCGGCATAAAAGCCATGTATGTATGTATGTATGCATGTATGTATGTATTTATTTATTTATTTATTTTTTAATCCACCCCAGAATTTGTTCCCCTCTCCTTTTACGGATCGAGGTTTTGGTTCATCTCAGAGTTTGTTAATCCTAATCCATTTTTTTAATAATTGCATGTTAAATGCTTTTTAATGAAATGGAATACGACCTTTGGAGCACCATTGTGAAGAAAGTACATTTTCAGTATGTTACGTCTAAAACCAGTAAGATGCTGCCCCTCGGAATAATACTGTAACAGCTCTTTCCTCCATCTACGCTGTTTTATTCCTCTTAGAAAATGTGTCTTTGCTTCTAAATGTGGCCCCCAGTTATAGCACTGGCACTCAGGAGTGAAGGGTGAGCTGTGGAAGCGCGGCTCCAATCCCACTCGAGGTGAGCTGCCGATCTTTAAGGGGACCCAGGCACTGCCGTTTGCATTCTTTCAGGGTTAGGGAACAATCGATAGGTGACAAAGCAGTACGTTGGCTTGAGAGCAGGTCAGTGTGTTGCTGTTCGAATTGCATTGAGAAACTAACGGGCTGCTCTTATGATTGGCCCAGGTGTCGAAGGCGGCAGCGGACCTGATGAATTACTGCGAGCAGCACGCTCGTAACGACCCCCTGCTGGTAGGCGTGCCCACCTCCGAAAACCCCTTCAAGGACAAGAAGCCTTGCATCATCCTATAGCTCCGCCCCTGGCCACGCCCCCCGCAGCGGGCTCTGGGGATCTCCAATCAAGACCAACTTCAGCAACAACACAAGTCATTGGACGAGGGGAAAATATCAAAATATCACTTAATGTTGAGTTTCAATAGGGGGAATCTAAACACACACACAAATATAAAAAAAAAAAATACATTTTGCTGAAAAGGTGAAGGTGTGTTTTGGGAAATCAAATGAGTTAATGTTAGTGTTCGTAAAGGATAAATAAAAAGTGGGTGGGTCATTTTTCTTTTTTAAAGTGAAAATACTCAGATAGTCAGTGATTTTTCAGCAGGGGGCGGTGCTGATTCTGGAAGTCGTTTCATTACGATCAGGGTCGTGCGGGGGAAGAACCCTCCTTATTGCAGAGCTAGTTGGATCAGATTATGATTTGGTTGCTTCGCATTCAGTTCTTTTCTCCGTTAGTTTGTTTTGCACGTAGCTTTTTTTGTGAGAGTGTATTGCCAAACTGTCGAAGATGCAGCATCCCTTTTTAAAAGGAGCTTGAGAGAGCGGAAACACTTTGCAGTGTGTGCCTCTGGAAGTCACAGCGCATTCGCAGCTCCATTGTTCTAAAGAGTCACACACTAATTCACAATGGACTCAACCCCTTTCTTAGATACATGTGGTAATAATAATGATGATCGTCCCTAAGAGAAAAACTTAAAAACCTGAACTGACTCGACGAGGTGCTTTCTGTAAAGTGCTGCCTGTATTGTAACACATCTATCTTGTGAGGGATGAAACTCTGGGGTTAGTTTTATACTTGACTAGTTTTTTAGTTGTTGGATGTAGCACAGCAAAATCCGCATTCATCTTAATCAATATTATGCTGTTTTTGTTATCCTATTGACCGAAGCAGATGGTAGCCTCTAGTCCTGTTGTTTTATACTGGATTTATATGTATTTTTAAGCAGTATTTGAACCCCCCCCCCCCCCCCCCACCAAACTGATTCACACACACACACACACACACAAAGTGCAATTCAGTGCTGAGTTCATTTCACAGTCTGAAACCTTTCCCCTCTGGTCTGCCATTCCAGTTCCAGACCAAATCAAATCAGAAGTGATTTCAACATGGTGCTGTCTAGGGGCCCTTTTGAAATGAGTTCTGGTGGTTCTTAACGAGACCTTAATGGGCCTTAATCAGACCCATTTGCTCCCCTCATTCTGTGCTTCGTGCCACACTCCACTGCAGCTCTGACATGAAGAGCATCAAATATTAAAACATCAAGTGACTTTTTATTTTGTTTTTTTGTGCAGTTTAATTACTGCACAGGCTTCCGTCCTCAAGCCTATGCAATAATTAAACTCCACCAAAATAATAATAATAATAATAATAATAATAATAATAATAATAATTCAATCCCTGTTTTCTATTTTTCAAGTATACTGTTTCATTGCAGATAATAATTGTAAGGTTCTGAAAGTGTAAAAGCTCACCTAACAGATGCTGCTCGGACCGAAGACTGCTATTCACACTAGCAGGATGTTCAGAGTCATAATGAAGACAAGAAGTGTGTTTCGTTTATTCATAACAGGGCTCCCGCTGATCTGCAGGTATTCAGAGGTGCTAAGTGAGTCTGCTACCAGAGACAACAGTTCACATAAGAAAGCTGTACAGATACCAGTTGAGTCTACATGCCTCCCAGTTAGTAGTAGGGATGACACCTTTATAACCGCACTATGTTATAGCGTATCATTGTGATTTCATTTATATAGCTCGCAATAGTGCGAGAATCCCAGGGTGCTCCAAACAGCTCACTAGTGAAAGGCCAAATCAAAAAGATATGTATTGAGCTTTAGATTTAAAAAAATATTGACAGACCCCAGATATAATTTGAAAAGTGAAGGAGCTTGAAAACTGAAACGATTTTCAATCGAGTTCTTGGAATAACCAAGAGGCCACCGTCTGTCGATCTCAAACTGTGGTTAATAGGGAGTAACAGCCATGGATAGCCTTGAAAGTGAGAAGCAGTGTTTTAATGCATATCTTCACGAGAAGCCAACGTAGTGACCTTAAAACTGGGGAAATATGGCAAATAGATTTAGTGTGTATCAGTGTTCTTGCTGAGGCATTTTGTATGAGCTGCAACCTGTTCAACGAGGCATCAGGGAGACCAGCAAGGAATTACAATAATCCCCACTAGAGGTACCAGATGCATTTCTGCAGCGCCTCTCCAGACCAGCAATTGAAGATGATTGCTATGTAAGACAGTCATTATAAATGGAAAGTTGTAGCAGGCAAGACAGTGTACAGCTTTGTTTCAATAGGGCCGTTGATGTACCTCAAAGGTATAAGTACATTGTACCTATGAAGACACTGCTGAAGACTTCTAGTCAAAACGCTTTTCGAGGAATTGCACTGTGCACCTGTTATAGTGTTTAATAAGAATTCAGTGTTATGAAGTTGTCTTTAAATGGGTTAGTGCCAGACAATAGAGAGGAAGTTTCACAATTAAGGAACCTCCTACATGCCAGGTGCTGACAGGTACAGAACTTGTGGCCAGATCCCTGAGACATACTGGAGCCATGATATACAGTATACAGTGTTTTCAATTTAAAAGCCAGTAAGAGCCATGTATTGTATAAATACCAGCATAAAAATCAGTACTATTCTATATTACATTTCTACAGGCTACCTCTTTGGGGTTTTTATTATTATTATTATTATTATTATTATTATTATTATTATTATTATTATTATTTGGCTGGTTGTTGGTCCTTAGTAAAAAGAAAAGGTATAGTGTATCTTAAAAAAAACTGCCAAAACTCTGTTTTTAGGGGTTTTTTGTTTGTTTGTTTTTCTGAAGTGATTTCTAAGTGTTCAAATGAGTAGTTGTATTGCTCAATGTATTTTTTTTTCATGACAACGTTTCAGCCTTAATTTGCCACTTTCAAAAGCCCTTTTAAAAAATGCCAAGTCAAGCTTCTAAGAACCATTTCAAAACTTTACTGGGGGGAAAAAAAAGTATACGTTAATGCATTGAGGGCTCAATTTAGAGGGGAATGAACTGGAACATTCAGATTGATGACATCACATTGGAACGACCAATCACAGTCCATATACCAGGTCTGTCGTTGGCAGTCTGAGACCAGCAGGCAGCAGGGTTCATTTTAAATGACAGTTTCAGTTAAATAGTTAAGAGTGCCAAAATGCATTACTATTTTTTTTTTTTTTTGTAAAATTTAATTTATTTTTTATTTTATTCTTTTAAAAAAAATGCTATAGAAAACGTTTTTTGCAATCCTCACTATCGTGTTGTCACACTGTACAGTATTTGTAAAATAAATAAGGGGGAACCACTTTCTATAGTAAAAGAAACACTTACCATTGCTTCACCTAAACTGTAGATGACCTTTTTATATTTAAAAAAAAACAAAACACTATGTATGGATTCTCTGAAGTTGAATAATTGCCTTTTACTATACTGGAGATCATTTATTGTAAATTGTTCCGTTTTGTAATTCTACCACTTGGTGTGTCTGTGGAGGGTATGCAGCGTGGAGGGTAGTGATTTCAGTAATGGGTTTGAGTAGCTCAGTGGTTGCAGACAACGCTGAGCTGCAGTGTGGAAGGCAGTGGGGTTGAGGAGCTCAGTGGTTAGAGAAAGCAAGCACTGGGCTGCAGTGTGGAAGGCAGTGGGTTTGAGGAGCTCAGTGGTTAGAAAAAGCAAGCACTGGGCTGCAGTGTGGAAGGCAGTGGGTTTGAGTAGCTCAGTGGTTAGAGAAAGGTGGGCTGCAGTTAGTAGGCAGTGGGTTTGAGGAGCTCAGTGGTTAGAGAAAGCAAGCACTGGGCTGCAGTGTGGAAGGCACTGGGTTTGAGTAGCTCAGTGGTTGCAGACAACGCTGAGCTGCAGTGTGGAAGGCAGTGGGGTTGAGGAGCTCAGTGGTTAGAGAAAGCAAGCACTGGGCTGCAGTGTGGAAGGCAGTGGGTTTGAGGAGCTCAGTGGTTAGAGAAAGCAAGCACTGGGCTGCAGTGTGGAAGGCAGTGGGTTTGAGGAGCTCAGTGGTTAGAGAAAGCAAGCACTGGGCTGCAGTGTGGAAGGCAGTGGGTTTGAGGAGCTCAGTGGTTAGAGAAAGCAAGCACTGGGCTGCAGTGTGGAAGGCAGTGGGTTTGAGGAGCTCAGTGGTTAGAGAAAGCAAGCACTGGGCTGCAGTGTGGAAGGCAGTGGGTTTGAGGAGCTCAGTGGTTACAGGGAGTGCTGGGCTGCAGTGTGGAAGGCAGTTGGGTTCAAGTAACTCGGTGATTTAAAGAAACAATGTTTCTTGGTGCACAGTGGGCTAATGGATTTGCATCTCCTGCAATTTAGATTAATTGATTAATTGAAAGACTATCCCTGGGTGTAAGATTCATTTGAGATGCTGACTTATCTGTCACTTGAATGCCACATGGAGGAAGACTCCACACAGCTAACCGACGCCATGGCAGATCCCTTTGTTGTGAGCATGTAATCCTGAAAAGGGGTGGTTTTGATAGTGACATGTTATTAAAGGCTAAGAAAGCGTGGTCATCTGTAACTGTAACTGCACTGGAATCTAATTTTAGATTCCCTCCCATGTTTTCGACAGACTTTTTCTGTTAAAAAAAATGGATCTATCTGCAGTCATTGAGCATTCCCCCACGCTGCTGGTGTGAGATCCCCCATCACTCATTTCAGACCCCACAACCACTAGTGATTAAGTTAAGAGAGATGGTATTCAGATCAGTTTATTCAGGCTTCCTCTGCCAGATCATGCCTCCTCGTATCTGTCATTTCTGTAAACAGAAACGGACCGCAAACACTGTCATCTGATAATCTCAAAGGCTACATCTCTGCAGTGCTGTTTTTAACGATGCTCCAAATGTCAAATGATACTGTTGTTTAGTGTGCTGCTCACGCATCATACAATACTTCGCCACCTTTCTTTATCCTTTAAAAATGCCTCTTCTGGATGCATCCTAGTCTTAAGTACCCCTCACAGTCTAGTTTTTTCTTAAGGACTACATTTGGACAGAGCTGCAAACCACATGCAACCTGACGCATTTTTGACTAACAACAATGTGCTCTATAGAGGACCTGCCTAAATGCTGCACATTTTGAAGGAGGCATATCTATTAAATATGGACACTTGGTGGGAGTGCAGCCTTGCTGAGAATTCTGGACTGACTGCAGGTCAGAAAAGCTGCACTTCAAAGGAGTTCAAAGCTTGAAATGACTTCCAACTCTTATGAGCATAACTCTTGTACAGCATCCACTGCAGGAGCTGTCTGTGTTACACAAGGTCAGAATCTAGTTTCATGTAGAATAACACTGTGCAATACAACCATAGGCAATCAGTTATGAAAATAACAAACTGGGGTTGCTGCGCCTCAAAGGCGTGCGTCGTCAGGAAAATGTAATCAAAGCAAACCCAGCATACTGCAAAACTAAACAAACTAAAGCGTTGTCATCTGGAGGATAAACTAAAACATGAAGGAAAAGTAGCATGAGATTTAAGTGTTTTATGTAAAGTTTTTAAATTGTAGATCCCATACATTTGTTAACAAACAAACAAGAAAACTCAGTATGTTCCACAGCTGCAGTGTGGAGAGACAGGAGAGGCTTGTGATCAGGAAACTGAAACTTGCTGTCTGTCCACAGCACAGCATAGAGACACTTGTTTACCAGAGGAAATCCCCTTGTTGCAAGAGCTGGAAGCAACTGATCTCTCTGTCATGTGGACTGCTAGCAAGGAACATGAGGCAATCAGGTGCACTGTTGTCTAGGAGAGAAAGAAGACAAATGAATACAGTGACTCTGTGCAAAACTCCAGGTACTGCTGTTGCACAGTGTTTTAATCTCCTATGAATGAGTTGTTAGGTAGCTTCTGCCCCGGCACAGTGTTTGGATTTGCCTGTGTGCTTGTTGATCCTACAGTTCAGTAAGCACAGAGCAGTATTGAATCAGAAACTCAAGCGCAGAATGAAATTGCACATTTGAGGGTTGGATCTACGTCGCTTGTTTGAGCTCCTAGTCGCTAGACAGAATATTGGACCCAGTAGCTCAGTGGTTAGGATCACGGGACAGCAATGTTTTTTAAGGACCTGAGTTCTAACGTCTCTAAAGTCTTCATTGTTGTCATTTATTGGAGTAGTGGAAGGCTGTGGAAACTGGCATACATAAAATGTGATTTTCTAATCCTAAATAGACCAGACTCCTCGTCCTCTTTTTCTCATTTTCTCTAACCCCACACAGCACTGCAGTTGTATGACTTATTTAGGGTTGACAGTTGTAAAGGGGAAACTGTTCTATGGAAATATACGGTTCTTTTCCTTTTAATTCACGATTTTGTAAGGTTGTAGGATCTCACGCAGTTTGCTTTGAACCTTGGCCTAGGGTTCAAGTTTGTTCTGAAAACGGATTTTGTTTTCAAAAACACACTGCCAAGAAAATGAAAAGACGGTTGGGGTTAAGTAGAGTTCCGTGTTCTAGACACCGGTGGATTTTCCATTTCATTTTTTTGTGGCGTTGGGAAAGGGAGTGGTGGGGGGGTCGGGTTGGGGGGGTCCAAACCCTCTTCTCTTGTAACTGTCCCTTTTATGAAGAGCAATTCTGTGTATGTAACTATATTTTATCTTTTGCCTTGAATAATAAGAATTCTTGTACTTTTTGTAACAGTTCTTCTTTGATGTGCCATAGCCCATGTTTCTTGCACAGTGTTTTAATATTTTGTGGATTCGCTGTTCTAAAAGTAGAAATCGTCAATAAAAATGAAAACAAAAACATATTATTTCAGATAAGACAAGCTGTCGTTACTACTGCAAAATTCTCTGTGTGTGTGACAGATCAGCAGTAAACCCAAACACGAGATGAAAAGAGACATAGGATCCCAGGGAGCCAAGGAAGCAGAGATGAGCAACAAAGGCAACTCCTGAGCCACTCCAATCCAGTCTAACAATAAGCACTTAAAAATAATCCTTCAAGTACCACGACTCTGCGTTTAACTTTAAACAAATTGGTTATCTGCATTTAAAGAATATGGGGTCGATACATTGATCTAAGCATTGGCATAATTTTAAATAATTCAAATATATGTGTGTGTGTGTGTGTGTGTACAGACATAAACGAAAGATTAATAGGGCCTACTGGGTGTTTTATTAATTTATTAGACTGTGGCAGTATAGATCTGCCACCATTTCAGATCAATGAGTAGACCTACTTGACAGAATTTGTAACACCAGCAAGATTGTTTTTAAATTGCAAAGTGAAACCTCCCTTTCGAGTGCAGCTGCTAGTGTCTTGTAAAGCAAACTGAATGCATGCTGGGTTTCATAGTACCATCCACATTGCAATCCCATGCACGCTGGCGTTTTTAATTGGTGAATTGTACTTATTTCATCAGCAGTGGGCCAGGGTTGCCCTCTCCTGGAAAACGGCTCCTGTTGATACTGTGTCAGTACATCCCTGTGCCTGCGTCAAAATGTAAAATATGAAATAATTTGATACTAAACCTTGATAAGCTTTGAGTTAATTATTCGGTAATCGCAGTGCCTACAGTTGATTACAGGTCAGGTAATTGAACACCGAACTGTCCCTTCTTACATCTTGTGATTGGTTCTCCAAGTCTCATGATTTTCAACTGTCTGTCTTGTGATTTCTGATAAAACTATGTAAAAGACATGACTTCGGTCTAAAAACCTGGTCTGAGGCCAGCTGATGCACACAAGGAATGGGTTAGTCACAGTCAAGCAGCTCTCCAGTGGTGGCTGGGTCTTTACTCCCAATCAACCAAGCCATATACCAGCCCAAGCTGAGCCTAGCACCACACGAACACTAACAGCAACATGCTTGTAACCTGGAGACAGCAGCAGCCTTGTTGAGGTTCATCTCCACTGAGAACCAGGCAAGTTGCTAGGCAACACAAGCGCACACACACACACCAAGCCATCACTTGACAACCACATTGCTCTCTTGTCATGCAGTCAGGAGATACAGTTCAGCACTATGCTGTAGATGAATACATTATGACTGGTTAGGAAGTAGGTGAGTGCTGTACTTTTAAAGACTACCTTTAACCTCTTAACCTCCAACCCTGTTTGAAACAGCTGGCTGTCTAGAACCCAGAACAATTCGAAATGCATTATGTTTGCATTTCTCTTTTCATTTTGGAATCAAAACTGCTGTTTTTTGGGGTTTTTTTGCAAGAAGCATGCATTTTGCAAACTCATTTTTGATTAGATTTGCATGTATTTTTTAAGCATTTTGTATTATAAGTGCATCTGAAACAGCAATTGCAGAGTTCAAGGTGTGTTTCACGAGAACGTCTTTTCATGCGCTTGGGTATTACTCAAGGGAAACAGAAGCCTTTGTGAAATTTGGGAAGGAGGTAAAATAACAATCAGGAAGTTTCCATTTTCCAGAAGACTGCATGTTGCAGCCAAGGTGTCAGTGAGTGGCACTGCACACATCAGGACTTTAGCAGCCTTTCTTATCTCCTCTGGTAATACACACTCGAGAAACTGAGAGAGGGCAAAGCTTTCCAGGCATCCACGCTTTCTAAATGTGAACCACTGAAACTCCCATCTATGTTCATTTTCTCAAGTAACAAACTAGATTGCATAAGGTAAGCAAATGAGAGTACATTGGAAGCATTGCTGTTTTTGAAAGGAAAAAAGGGTGAACTTAACTACAGTGGACATCCCATATAAGGCAGTAAGATACTGTCTTGTGACTGCTCTTTTATCTCATTTCCAGGAATGAATTCCATCCGTGTTTAGTACGGAAAGCTGGTGTGAGGAAAGCAAGAGCTGAAGGAGAGGTTTACTGGAAGCAGGAGCAGAGACAGCAAGCAGCGCAGGGGGGTTAGGAATCAGGAAACGGGAACGCTTCCAAACATTACCGGTACACTATGGGATTTCCACAGGCACATTCTGATCTGCTTCCAGGGAATTTGTGCAGTGAAAAGAAAAACACAAGACACACAAATGTATTTTGTTCACCCCATAAACATCCCATAATATATGTTATGTGGGATTTGTCCCAATTCCATTACATCAAAATTCCAGTACATCTTATCCTGTGCTCTCTTGTGCATAGAACAAACGGTACAAGATCTGCCCAAATCGCACAATGTCCTGTAATAATATTATACACACGATGTATTAACTTATAAAATCTTTACTGCACTGCAACCATATAGTCAAAAGTACTATACTGCCATCTCCCTATATCAAGAATGACCCATTTCTGATATTGCATGAAACAGCACTGCTCCTGTTTAATCCACTGTAGCAACAGCATACTGTGCGTTCATCTGTGCAAGACTGGATGCAGAGGGCAGGTGCACCAGACACTACAGATTGATGACATTTTATTGTTGCTGGTTCTTTCTGCACAGACACAGGTGTCCTGGTCAGGGATTAGGAGGACAACTAATCACAAGTATTTTAAACCTGCATTTTTGTTCACATACAAAGGCAACAGGGACGACAAAACAGATGATAAACTCAGAGAGAAACATTTTGCATCAGAATACAATGCAAGTTGTGTATTTATGAATTTGGCACTGGCACAATAAATGTGAATTCACCAACCTAAAACTATAAATTATATTAATAAGTTACGTGGTGCCCAACTAGTTAAAATGGGTAACACAGTCTGCATGAAAAAAGTACAAGTGAGCACTATCCTCCAATAAGCACTCCGGCATCCTGCGTCAAAAGAAGAGCAAGGACCACTTTATATTTCTGAACTCACAGTGGAAAACACAGGAAAGATATATTCACCAGCCGCAATGTTACGGCTTCATTTTAATCCACTTATTAATGTAACTTGCAACAAAGGAGGCAAACAGTGATAAACAACATCACAATAACAAGAGACCAGTGCAGGCAATTCCCAGAATTCAATTCCTTCTCAAGAACACGTGTTGATTGGGCCCCCGTAGTCTTAACCAAAAAACGCCTCATGTACTATATTAATGTTTGCAACAATAAAGTTGACGCTGAGAAGCGCTGCTTGATTTATCCAGTTCTTTCTGTCTTAACAGTCTGTCCTGGCCAGGGTCTGTTCCGCCTCTCAGCTGATCCGAGGCCAGGAGCTCCTTGTTTTGCAGACAGGAAATGTGTGGAATTCGCGGAATGCAGGTGGGGAGCCAGTTCTGTGCGGGACACTGCATCCTCAGTGTGGATCAGCCAGTTCTGTGTGGGGCACTGCAGCCTCAGTGTGGATCAGCCAGTTCTGTGTGGGACACTGCAGCCTCAGTATGGATCAGCCAGTTCTGTGCAGGACACTGCAGCCTCAGTGTGGATCAACCAGTTCTGTGCGGGGCACTGCAGCCTCAGTGTGTATCAGCCAGTTCTGTGTGGGACGCTGCAGCCTCAGTCTGGATCAGCCAGTTCTCTGCAGGACACTACAGCCTCAGTGTGGATCAGATCCTGGGTCTAAGCGGCTGACTGCCCTGGTGTGTGTAGAGAGGGGTACTGTAGCAGCTCCGAGTCATAGATTGAAACTCCCACCAACCCTGCATGCAGTCCCGGGTTTCAGAATGACAGAGCTACCTCAATTATTCATGGTTCGATCATTTTGTTAATTCACGGTTAGGCCATATTGACATTATTTTGTACAAGTATTATTTTTCGCTGCTTAAGGAACCTTCACAAATTCACTGTTGTTAATATTTATTTATTTTTGATGTGTGAGCCTGGAGTTTGACATTAAGTAAATTATTATACTGCACCCAGTATGATGTTCTAGCAGCATAAACAGCTCCTGTGTGTAGGAAATATTTAAAAATTTGCTAAATGTTTTCAGGTTAGAAAAATAGTTTTCTGTGAAAACATGATAGTGTAGTGAAGTTTATGATTTTTGACAGTGAATGGATTAACTTTGTTTTTTTTTAAATTTTGTTTATGATGTTGCTGTCTCTGTGTAACAAAAGCGGAGCTGCTGGCAGGGAGCTGCACTCTGTACACAGAGTCATTTGTGTTGCTGTAGACACCATTTTTGTTTACAAAAAAAAAATGTTGTCATATTCTCATGTTTACTCAAAGGATTGCCTGTTGAATTACATAACTTAATTTTGCATTCTTCAAAATAATTGAAAGGGTTAAAGATGCTTCCTAAAATGAGGACTGTCATTTATTTGAATGGAGTGGTAAATTTGTTTCAGCTGTATAAGAGTGCACAGACCCTTCTCTCGGTTTTAAAGGTATATACCCTGGCCTCTAATTAACTTGTAGATGAGAGGCCTCAGAGAGATTTATCTTAGATCATCACTGGAGACCAAAGTAAGACACAGCTGTGTGTGGAAACAAGGCCTGTGCCCCATTTCCTTTACTACGTCAAGTTTCTGTTTCAAAGGCGAAACTATTAGAAACTAAGAACGCTGCAGCTCGTGCTTCAGTCACAAAAACAGGGCTGCTGAGGGGAGATCACTGCAGATCACTGAATCCTGACAGGCCACAGCCCACATCCTGTTATGAAGGTCACAATACGACTGTGGATACATGTGCTGGTCCACATTAACGTTTGGATAAAGACCATTAGAATTTAAATTAATACCATCTGTAAGGCAACATTCATATTCAATCATTTGCACAGGCACCTGTCATGATGCAATATAGCATGTAACGAAAATATCACGATCGAACCCTGCTTAACGAATCGGTGCATGGAAGTCAGCTGATTAGCCAGAATAAAGTGCTCCCACTTGGCAAGTCTCATGTAAATAGCAGGGAGAAGCTAGCAAGTATATTTGTATTTCTGGTCAAAACTAGAAGGAATTGCACTGCTTTGCACACTACTGTTTGCCACTGCTGCTTTTTGGCAACGTTCTCCTAAAAAAAGGGTTTTACTCCTGCTTGGTGCCAGATGACAGTAAGAGTGGAGCCACCCTGCCTGTCCCTGCCTGTCTGGCTGAATCAAGCAGCCCTTCTGTAACTACAGAGCACAAGACAGAGGGGCGTCCAGGCAGCCACCAAACAGGAGCACGGAGTCGCCCTCATGACAGTATATAAAGAGTCTGCATAATAATACACTTGAAGCTAATTAAAGCTGCAGCACCCCACAATCATATTGCATTTATTTTAGTGTCTGCCTGCAAAATGTATTTTAGCTTACAGGTTCACTCTATCAGAGTTGACAGGCCAGTTTGTTTACAGTCTCTTTTTTTTTTTTTTTGCTAAATGAGCGGACCTCGATACCTGCTTGCCATTTAGTCCTGTTTCTGCTGGCACATGGAACAGTAGGAGGTTATAAATTACATTGTATATTTGTACTGTGGAGTACTGCTGGATTTCATCTTTTCATCATGGGGTCACAAGGTAACAACCATGAAAAGTATTTACAAAACATTGTGGAATGTTCCTCCTTTAATTTAATTTAGTAAACAAACTGTAGTGCTGTATGTAGAGCAGCGATTCATTTTCACCTCCTGTCTTAATAATGATATATGTTATAGTGATATTATAATCCTGGAACACTATGGCAATCTGTGTGTTTGTGGTGGAAGGTGCAAGACCTGAGTGGTTTGCAGCATAGTATCATTATTATTAGAATTACCTATTTGATGTTATTTTTAGTGCAATACATATATAACCTAGTGACTTAGAGACTTCTGAATCCCATTAGGGGTATGTAGATCCCCAGCGACAGGGGGTATAGCGACAGGGGGTATAGCTAAAACTCTGGTGCAAATAACCTTGGTACAGACATTCCATAGCAAAGGTAATTAGGTCATGGTGAATTACTGGATGCACTGTTTTGGGTATTCTTTGTGTAGATGTGTTTCCATGTAAAACGCTGAAACTGTTTGTTACAGTAAGGTTATGCTTCTTAGTGCTGAAAATGTCGAAATAAGCATAACTATTTTTCTAACGGTAATCAAGCTTTTCTGTTGTATTATTCTGAAGAATACAAAAATAATTCTGGATTCAAGCATAGCAACTGGAAAAACAAACTGAAGAAGACAAGGGTAATGTCAGTAGATGGCAGCTCAGGTGAGAAGGAAAGGGAGAGACAGCCTCTCCTGGGTAATATTTCAGAGTTTGTTATTAGAAGCATTGTGCTCTGTGTGTTGGTAACGCACCGATCGGTAGCTATGGAAAATACAAAGTGCCCTCTGGGATAATAAACACAATAAGAGTGTTTCATGAGACATTTAGCAAAGCACACAACCACGACTGGACCTTTATTTGCGCTTGATGACTCTGTACCCAGCAGA
Source organism: Polyodon spathula (assembly GCF_017654505.1). NCBI lineage: Eukaryota > Metazoa > Chordata > Actinopteri > Acipenseriformes > Polyodontidae > Polyodon > Polyodon spathula. Next base: position 3,054,181 of record NC_054560.1, read on the forward strand.
ACTGAGGAAAAAAAATGACGTCAAGCCACAAAACAAGGAACACAGAAGCTCTTTATTGTCGGAGCAGCTACTGCTTTCCCTCATATAAAGTGCTGACAGAAAAAAAGTTCAGGGCCGCCACTATTAATAGCAAGAAGTCTGTCTTACAGCGTTCTATATTTAGCAGCACTGTACTATATTTATCAGGGCTTTAGGGAGAGGCTTTTATAAGCAGCTAAACTGGGAGCAATGGGGACTCATTCTGTGTGGTAAGACAGTCTTTTTTATGTTTGATATGTTTTTTTTTTTCTTGATTCCCCACTTGCTGTTTTATTTTATTTAGGTTGGAATCATTTATATTTGGCATGACCACAAGGAATAAATGAAAAATAAGAGTGTCTCAGAGGCAACGATAAAAGACTTCAGGGTTAAAAAAAAAAAAGGGGCTTGTGATTTTATATGAATCACACAGACTGGTGTTATTAAATGTGGTTGATACGGATTCCAATAGTGCAGCGAGAACCATCCTTTTTTTAAAGCCCCTCTTTGCATAGAAGATGTCGGTTCAATTGACAGATATGCTGCATTTGGTCCTATACCAGTAGTCTAAAACCGCAGCAATGGTCAAATCTCAATTCAGGGTCAAATCAACAGAAAACCAAAATCCACAGCAGGCTGAGGTGGGGTTGTGTCTAAGCGCCTGTCCACTGTAATTTACATGCAATATGAGCAAGGTTAATTTAACTGTTAAACAAACAAGCACAAATAGGGCATTCCCAGACACAAGCCCTGATGCATATTTTAATCCCTCAAATAAATAATATTCAACCCCCCTTTTGCAGCTGACTTTGCTTTTACCATGCATAAACCATGTGATTCCCATTTCCAATGCTTTACCATGCATGTCTGTGACCCTGTCTGCCTGTGTTTTATTAGGATTTCATTATGCCTTTACTGCACCGTACATATCTCTGTAAATTATTATAAGAGCTATTCTGATTTTAACCACAAAAACTATTAAAACTGGAGACTCAAACAGGGAAAGGGGGTGGGGTGTAGAGCTGCAGGCATCCTCTATTAGGGGGTTCTGATCCAATTGGACTGACGTCATTTACACACTGGTGATGAATTGCAGTACCATGGTGACACGTTAGAGCTGTGATACCAGTTCCAAATCCATGGTGTTGCCATTGATGGTAATGTTGTGGTCTGCTAATGCTTCCACTATAGAATTTCTTTGGGTAATACCCTAAGATTATATTGGGGTCCTGTGGTATTATACTCACTATTCTGTAAGGGTTAATATGGGGAATACATTTTAATAAATGTTTCTAAATAAACAAACGAATACTCAGCCAGGGCTTCCCCAAGGAAGATTTCCAGGGTAGTCCCTCACAGTCAGCTTAATAAAATAAACAGACGCACACATGCAGAGTGATAGGTTTGCATGTGGTTCCAGTATGCAATGTGTGGTTGCTGTGGGAGGGAGACCCTCAATGGAAACTATGAGCAGGGGTCTCCCCTCCTGCTGTCCCCTCCCCTGCTCCACTGCGTACTGGAAACGTTCCTTTGCATAGAGACCGAAAACACAGATAAGCCATGACAGCTGGGAGCTACACCCCCGCATCACTTCCTCCAGCTTGTCACCGCCACTTCCTGTTCCACCAGGGCTGAGCAGAAGGGAGGCAGACAAACAGCAGATCAGCAACGTTACAGAGGCTGACGGAATAAGAGACTAGGAATCATGAAGCCACTCTCAGCCAATCAAAACGGCAGATTTCACAACAGTACAGGCAGTAGTTTATTGCCAAATGTATCGCTTTCACTCTATCGATTAAACAAAACTCTAAAGACATTGAGGACATTATTTGCAGTCCTCTTGCCCAACCGAACTTAGTGCTGAGGAGATGACGTTCCTATACCATAAGAGAGACAGAGTCAGGGTTCTCAGAATTTGCATTTACATGCTACAGGAAGTTTGAGCAATCAGTGAACCAAAGCAGTGAAAAATAAATGGACTGTGGTCAAAACTCTGGCTGAAAAAGAAAGAAACAGAATCTGCTGCCTTCTTTTAAACTGCATGGATTTTTCAATTGTGTTTTGTACATTCATATTCAATCTTTTATCTATATATATATATATATATATATATATGAATACATAGTCAGGGAATCCCCAAGGAAGCTCAGGGAGATTCACAGGGCTGTCCCTCCATTCCCTCACACAATAGCAAACAAATGCGTTCATGTATGCAAAAGCGACTGGTTTGCATGTTAGTCCGATACTCACAGTGGAGTCAATGTGTGTGAATGGGGCCGGTCACTGTACTATAATGTGTGTATAAATAATAGATAGTGTACAGCAGCCCTGTCCTTAGCGGTCTGGTCGTACTGCATCTAACCTTTCAGCTCATTGCAATTTAATCAGACTCCCAAGATCAATAGGCTGCAGTACAGCCAGCATCCCTTCTCTTTTGTCCATTCCTGTTGCATTGAGTGCATAAAAAACACTGAACCTGACAGCTGAACAGAGTAAGGACAGAGTGCGCTGCTCCCGGGGACTGGGGTTTGGCACAATTGGCTTGACAAAGGGAGGCCAGATTGTTGAAGTATGGGTTTCACTGAAAGCAACACTGCACATTCAGGACTGGACAATCTGAAGTGTGCCATGTCACTCCATTGAATTGTACAGGTTCAGTGCAGATCCCCAAATGGGCCAAGTCTTAGCATTGTATTGAGCTGCCTCACATACAGACAGAGTACAGCATGCTGTTGGTTAAAGGGGCTCTAACCAAGGTTTTAAAATGCATTTTCTTGTTAATTTTAAGCCGCAGGGTTCCTTTCTTGTCTTTTATACTTTAAATCATGTAGATATTTCAAAGGCATCGCTATAGAAGCAGACACAAGTAAAGTGGCTCCGGTGATACTGCTTTAAATGCTGATAAAAGATACATGCTTTTAAAACCTTAGTTAGCCCTTCAAATCCCTTAAACAGAGTTATTTAGTTATAGTTTTAGAACTTGAATGGGTGCTTCTTCCGTGTATATCGTGCATGTGTCAGACTGCTTATCTCAGGCTGACAGATTACACGAAACAGACAGAAGAGGGTACCTGTTTTAGATACGATAGTGACAGAGGGCACAGGGAATGCCTGGGAAGCTGTGCTGGTGAAGCGTAATTAAACAGCTCAGCTGCTTCTTTTACACTCAAGTCTTATCACTATCACAGTGGAAATGCAGCTGTGTGTGAACTAGTCTATTTTGGGATAAATTTCTGTTTTTATAGGACCCATGTGGAACAGGAACAATATTTAAAGCCTGTTTTGATTGATTGGTCTGGCGTTCTTTGAAAGTTTTATATATGCAGGGTAGCAGGAGTCTCCTGAAGGAGTGGCAGCAGTGTTCTGTATGTCATTCTGAAAGGAGGAGGAGGCGGATCCCCAGCCTGCACTGGGGTGCTGATCTGGACCCATCAATCAGGGCAGATCACAACCCTGAATGGGGCTGCACTGTCTGCGTGTGCCCATTGTTGGTCTCAGCTCCCTCCAGCCCTCCACCCCAACACCTGCTCGACCAGCAGCCAGCCAGCGTGTGCCACTTCTCCATGACAACGGGGTCCCAGCCCCACAGAGCCAGCCAGCCAGCGAGTGTGCTCCCTGCGGGAATTAATCCATCAGGCTCTGCTACAAAACCGATCGCTCTGCAACACTAGTGTCATTATCAATAGGTCAGATTTCAAATCTGTTTAGATAAATCATCTCCCACTATTAAATGCTGAATTGCAAGGTATGTCGATGCACTAAAAAGAAACAAAATGATTGGATTCAACTTTTGACTTTCGTTTTACCATTTCTGCTTAAGGGTAATCAGGAAATGAGCCTGTTGCTTGTTAAGTTCCACACTCAGCATGTGAACTGAAGGACCCTGAAGTTGTGTTTTTACCAGTTTTGGTGTGTAATCAACGTCATTTTATGCTGGTTTTAGTTAATTGAATTTCCACTTACTAGTAATGATGTTCTTGTTGTACTAATGTTATGATGGTTGAAATGGTGGAATTATATATATAGTTTTAATTTTACTATATGTCTAATTTTCCAAATTGTATTAAATAGCATATATAAACCACACAGAGGGCACCTTGTTATAGCAATTATGGTAGTATAATGCATTAATTGCTCATTGGATCAATACTGAAAAGCCATAATCCATTATTTGATTAGATTAAGAGGTTCAACCGGTGTCTTTGCTCTGGGTGCCGCTGACCAGCTGAAAATAAAACCTAGAATACTTCAACTTGGTTCCCGGGCAGAAGAGATCTGACAGTGCACTGTTTAACCCTGGAAGTGACTGAATATATGCTGCTAATGACTGAAAGTGCAATGAAGCTGTCTAGTAAATGAATCAGCCATTGCATTGAGACCCCTTCTCACTCTGTATCTGGCATTGCGTATCAGAGCTGAGTTACCAAGGGCCTGATTGTTCACACCCCTGGCTAGGGAAGTTCTGAACCCCAGGAGTGGATGCAGGGCTAGTTCTTCACAAAGTGGTGTTCAGCACTGTTGAGCCATTGCTTACAGTAATGCTGACTGGCATCAGCTATGTGATGCATACACCTTACAGGTGAACAGGGTTTACTACTGGACTTCGTTAACCACCTGTAGTGGCTCTTGCAGGCAGCTGGGGTCGCCCCTGTACTCCTCGGGTCAGGTCACTTTGCCCCTCTCCCTGTTTCTGCAGACACCTGCCTCTGCCCCCTTGGCCAGTATTACCATATCAATGCTGGTGAGCTGCAGGGCAGGCTAGCCTATCAGCCTTACACCCAGTGCAGTAACTCTGTGATAACTACCTGCTATCCTGTCTGTACAGCTTGAGCTTCAGCATAACAATGCACAGCCCAGCTGAGCCGCAGGCTTGAAGCAAAGGGTGCCATAGCACTGCTTTGAACTTTATTAACCACGCAAACGTTCAGCTCATTAAATGCTTATTGGTTTATAACGCTTCCAAAGGGGCGATTGTAACACATTATAATGGTCTATACAGAGCTGTGTTCAGTTACATTATACTGATGCTGCTGTTAATTATTTAAAACCATTTTAATGTCAATTTTAAAAAGTAGAAACGTTTCTGATCGAACTTATTTAGTTTCTTTTGTTATGGAGGATACATATATAAAAACTAGTTTATGAACTAATGAAATACACCATCAAGTCATTCCTAAGAAATCTACCACTGTGGCTACAAGTAACCATCGTTAATGTGTGCCAGCTAGCAGCTGTCGTTCATTTATCTCCAAACCCCCAAACCCTTATCTCTTCCTGCACAGGATGGGCTGGAATATTAGATTGTCTTCACCCCAGGCAGCCTGGTAGTGATCATTCCCTGAAACCCTGCCAGGGCTCGGAGGTCAGCCCTGAACAATGCAGCAGGTTGGGTGCTCCGACATGTTGCCCCGCCCCCTTCTTCACACATCTGCTGTCTTCCTGCACTCCGCGTGTGCCAGTATTTACATTATTTTACATCACAAAGCTAACTCGCCCAGTGTGGACCTGAGAGATGACCCTAATTCAGGAAAGAAGTGAGCTGTCTCCCCTCTTCGCCTTCATTAAAGGCAATGGCTTAGGGCTCTGTGTGGATGGTGCATATGCACTGGTACAGTCAGCTGCTGCTCAGTTCAGGGCATCTGGTCCCCAGAAAGAATCTCAAATAGCAACACTGTAAGAAGTGGCACATCAATTTCACTTCAAATAAAATGTATCATCTAAAGGACTGAAGTCTTTATTACTCGTTTGAAAAGCCATGCTGAAAACTTGATCAGTTTTCTCCCTAGACTCCACATCAGGGAAGCAGAGTACTTCACTTGCTGTTTTTGAACATTAGCAGGGTGACGCCAATCTTAGAAATAAGAGTGAAATGCAGGGGTCAATTTGTGTCAATGCAGTAAAACGCCAAAAAAACTAGATCTCTTAACAACAGCGCTGTTGTCGTTCCTCAGATTAGACGGCTCATCGTTCAAACTTTCCTTAGAAGATCTGGGACCTTTCTGTTTACCAATGAACGCCTGGTGAAATGAATCTACAGGGAAATATTACTTCAGTTCATGTGGCATTGCTTTTGATTCCTCACACCTATTGAAAACGATCATAGCAATGCATGTTAGCACACATGCACAGCAAAGTGTAATAAAGCACAGTGTGTTGTAAACCATAGGTAAGCATTATAAATCACAGACATGTATACTAAAGCAAATTATTAAACATGTCCAACCATGGTAAACTATGTAAATAGTGCAAAAATACCATAGCAACCTTATATGAAGGCAGACACGCACACTATGGATTATGGGATACTAAATTACTCTGTAGTTTTGCCTTCAATTCAAAACTTTCACGTGGTTTAGCTTTTTAAATCCTCCTCTAGCACTAGTTACCAAGGTAAGCAGGTGTCTGACTTCCAAACATAATGACTAAAGGTACCTTTCTGTCTGAAAAACACACTGCCTTACTAATGTCTACTGACCACTGTAGGCTTGACCCTTATGGGAATCCACATGTTACATATATTTTAGGTTGCTTAACAATAAACTTTCCTTCTCTTTAGCACAGTAAAACTTTACAAGGGACTGCCCAACACGATCAAGTAAATGTCACTAACAAAAGTTTCCCGCTAAAATTCATATGAAATAAACCGTCACGATTCTAAATTCTACAGGAACTTATTTTAAAGTGTGACTGATGATTCAAAACGTTTAGCACTGTCGTCAATCTCGACCCTTTTGCATTTTGCACAGACTGACTCAGGGAAAGTTAGTGGTATAAATTAAGCAAGCTATTTTTACCAGTGAGAGTAAAGGGTTGAGCAATGCACCAGACTGCCTCCTCCACTAAACACACCAGGAGAGCAAAATCCCTTTTGCAAGGTGTTGTGCTGGCTTAGCACTGGGCATTGGCATGCATATCCACGTTCAGTGACAGGCCTGGCTATCTCTGGGTAGATCAGAGGCATTCCTGCTGGTGCCAGCGCATGACGACAATGGTCACTGGTTTTATTACATTGCAGTAAAGTCTCTTCTCAACGTGTCGGCATAGTCAGTCACTGACAGACTCAGAGCTTTCAGTACACTAGGGGGTCAGCAAGACTCAAACAACAGGCGTCCACAACAGAGCACATCCCTTGCTTATCTTTACATAAAGACACACTGTTATGGTGTTAAATGTGTCCCTTAATCCTGTTCAGTTTGAGGCTAAAATGCTTTTTCTACTGTATTATTTTAAAAGTTTAGTCTTCTGTCAGTCTAGTCTGTTTATTTCCCCCTTAAAGATAATTTGTCAGGTCTCTCTTTGTGGGGTATGCCTAAGGTGACCATATGGCTGCATGTTGAGCGGGACAGTTTGGGACAGTTCAAGCTTTTCAACTCATAACCCAATGCATTCTGGTCTGTTTTACCTGTCTCAGGTACCATTTTCACCTTTAAGAGAAGCAAGACTGCGCTTACCAGAATGCTTTGGTTTTGAATTGAAAACCCTGAACTATCCCAAACTGTCCTGCTGAACATGCAGCCATATGGTCACTTTATGTATGTCTAATGAAGTAAAGCTAGTCAGTAATGCTTCCTATAGTTTCCTATTCTGAAGTGCCAGTGAATGAGGGTTTACAAGAATAAACTGAAAATCTGACCGCACATATAAAACAGGCTATTTAACAGGTAAGAAATTAGATATTACATCCATTAAGTGTAGTAACATCTTGCATTGTTTTATTGTGTAATTACTTCAGCCCAAGTTAATAAAACTAGTCAAACATTCTTTTATAATATGTTATCTTTCTATTACTTGAACACATAAACTTCAAGAGAAAAGGAAAAAAATATGACATTTAGTTTTGCGTTAGTTTAAGTAAGGGCTTCAGTGTCTAGATTGGCTGGTTCTGCTTGCTAGTTGCTTACTTAGTTGTAGCCATGCCTTACTAGAAAGCATTGGTCTTTACGTCTGCATGCATTCGTATAAGGACATTTACAAAGGGTTATTTAATGAGCTTTAATCAAGTAAAGTGAATAACCAGCTGTCACGGCTTGTGTCGAAAGTGTGCTCAAATATCCATAACAAGAGCATGCTGGCTTACATTAATTGGGGGACCATGGGTGCTGCCCTGTGCAGAAATTTCAACAAAAGAATCCCAGATGGTACCCTTAGATAAGACTTATCTCAATCCGACCCGGTCTTCGTTTCGTAGTTTCGCTCTCTTTCCTTCTGTCAAGTAAATCAAAGCAGCACAATATGAGTCTCCAGAAAGCTTCCAAACCACACAGCTGTGCTTCGTATATTATCAGGTGTGAAGAACTGTGTACATTAAAATCGATACAGCAGCATAATTGTGTATCGTACACACCAGCTTTGTTTTGTTAGATTTTTATAATAAAATGTCATTATTTAATCCACCAAATTACCTCAATCCCTCAGGCTAATATCATGTACAGCTTCACGGATGCTTAAAGCGAGGAGCAGACTATACAAAGGCCGACTCATTTCACTTCTTTGCCCGTATTCCCCAATAGATAGAATATTCAATTATAAAGCCCATTACTATTGTAGAGTTCTTACCCTAGATTTGTTTTAGTGGCACTAAGGCAGTTGATTGCGCTGCTGTCAGCAGCTGCACAAAACAGATTCTTAATATAACCACCCACTTCCTTCCCCTAGACTTCAGGCCTCTAACATATAAATGTTTACCTTTGTTCAGCTCTGATATTAAAATACTAGCAGTGAGGTTTTTTTTTTTTTTTTTTTTTTTTTTGAGGGGATAGAATTTGTACTGGGCAACCCCCAAAAGCTTTTCTATACGATAAAGTAAAGTTATATGGTTTACTTCATTTTATAAGTGTTTTTTTTTAAATGCAAAAATCTGTTTCTGGTAAATGTGGCACTAGAACAGACTATTCTAGTTAAATGTATGAAACAGGCTTGTTGTTTCAACTTTTTTTATGCATCATAGTTTCAGATTTGCTTTAGTTTCGTTTCTGATCTCATCTTACTTGACTCATTTTTTAGTCAGATTTCTCTACTTTCCGGGGAAACCCCTTTTACATTCAATATAGAAATGTTTGCATTGATGCATTTCTAACAGGATGTGATAACAAATACTTTCTTGTATTCATAAAGACAAATAACATCTGATTACAGCTGGTGTTTCAATTTACCACTATTCTTAGCATTGTATTTTGACTTATGTTTCTTTGAATTGGTGTTAATAGCTGTTATTTGAATGCATAACAGGGCCAGACTAAGCATTTCAAACACTTGCCAGAACAGCGTCAACTAGCTGTAGTGCCACCACATGCAAAGATGTCATGAAATCTACAGTTCTCCCAAATAACATTTTTAGACTATTGCTTTTGAAATATTGGTGTCTGGGATTATTTCTGCAAAACACATGAATCAGTCATTGACAAAACTGTGTGATTAAAGCTCCCTGCCCTGTGTTTTCCCTAGTTATATTCTTAGGCTTATGACTAATATTTATTAAAAACAATATTAGTAACTACAGTTCATATGATAAACACTGATTCATGGGGGTTATTTTTAGACGTTAGTGGCTCAGTGAGAACCAATAAGTCACTTTACTGGAACCTGTACTTATAGCGGGTTGGGCCAGCTTGCCCAGATCACAGCCTTGACAGGACAGGGCGTAGACACCACAAGGTGCTGGAGCGTATCTCTGGGGAACCCATTCAGCCACTTATATCACACTTGTTGCAGAGAGATTATGGTAACGAATGCATCGTTCAGGTTCGTCCCACACATGCTCATTTGAATTGAGAGCAGGGGAGTGCAGTGGCTATGGAAGATTCACACGATTCTAGAACAGTGCATGAGGGGATTGGCTTGAAATCAGCCATCGTCGTCTGGGTACAAGAGCAGCACTGTAATGTGATCCACAACGATGCCTAAGTAAACCAAGGCATTCGTTCGTCTAACCAGACTAGTCGAGGGACCCGACTAATAAGAGAACATGTCCCACAACAATCGGTTACCATATAACTCCAGGTACACTGGGACAGTTCGGGACAGTTCGGGCTTTTCTTCGCAATGCATTCTCGTAAGTGTAGTCCTGCTGTGAAAGGTACCCAAGACAGGTACAAATATATTAGAATGAATTGTGACGCGAGTCAACTAGCCAGAACTGTCCCAAACTGTCCATGAAGTCATATGGTAACTTGAGGTATGCAATGCCAAATCAGGTCCTTACAAAATTAGCAGACAGCGTAGAAAGCACAGGGGGCGCAATATAAAACCAAAAGGGTCTAAATAGAACCGGTAAAGGTACCATAATATAATGGTACAGATTGCAAGGGAAGCTACAAGTACAATGAAAGTAGAGCAATACTGTGTTTAATAATTTAGCAGAACCAGTAGCATGCCTTCAGAATTATATTTAATATTTATAACTGCCTTTTTAAAGTTGTAATTGTTGCCGATCAAACAAACAAAGTCGGTTCTCGTGCATCGTGGGAAAGAGACTCCGTCACACTTAACCAAGCGTAATGCCGACGGTCTTTGATGTGATCTACAAGTACGCAATAGTACTCTGATATATAGATAGCCGATTCGCAAGGGACTTTAGACGGCAAATCCCCATGTGATTTTACTCCTCTGGGGGAACCACTGGAATTACCTCTGGATTTTGGCGCTGAGAAGGCGAATTTGCTTTAATTTGAACATTTCTAAATTCACGAAGCGCACGCCATTTTTCCCTACCCATCAGTGGTCTCTGTACAGCCTCAGGGCAGTGAGGAGAAAAGACGGACATGTGACAGCTTTTTGCATTCTTGTGGCTATATGTTGGTTATTGCCAATTATTACACCCTGGCAACTTGCGTTATTAATAGGTTACTCAGCTGGCACTAATGGGAAGCTGGGTAGTCCCGTCTGTATTGCCCGGTGATTACGCACAGCATGGCAGTGTAGCTATTATTAGGGTTACTGGCTGTTCAGGTTATGCCTGCGTTTTGCATGTTATTGTTGTTGTCTACTTTTGCCTCTGTGTGTGCATTGGCCTTCCAGTGAAGTCATTCCGTGTAGCTTGTGGTCCCCCCGAGCCAGCCACTGACTCATACAGTGGTAGAGCGGGCGAAAAAGCGAGCCGTCCAGCTAGTTTGCTTGGCACCACTCTGGCTGAACAACTGGCGTGTGCTCTACACCTCCCTAATTTCTCATCCCGCTGTCTGACTTTTTAGCGGCTGCGTGACTGACTGGGAGTCCGGGTAGGGACTGGCCCAATCCCGCTTCTTCGGAATATGTCTTCTAAAAAAAATATATATATATATATATATATATATATATATAATATATATATATATATATATATATATATCAAAATAGTACATACACAAACCAGCGTCCAACACAACACGTGCCGATATCAATCACACATGTTCAAAACCACGCAAACAATACACAGACTGGGAGCAAAACAAGATTCCCTTGTTCGTCTTCCAAACAACAACCCCAGCCAGACATCTAGACACCCTTACTCATCCCCCGATGTCTCGTTGTTCAATACGATTATAAACAGGAGCTGCCAACATTTCAGCTGTAACAAATAATCAAACACGTTCACCGTTCACACTCCCCCAGAAAAACAACACACACACGCACACACATTCACATTTCTAAGACACTGGAGCTTTTCAGAACTTTCCGGCGCTATCCCACGCCAGTGTGCCCCAGGCAAACATACAAAGATCACCTTATCATTTAAATGTACGCGTTCGCTTTTACAACGGATAATCGGAGAGACCAATTGTGTTTTTGACACAGAATAATGCGATACATTGTTTTTACACTACAAGAACAGCGATTGTTATATAATTTAAGTGAGTCTGACTGTTCATGTTACAGAGATGCATCTAACCACAACTGCGTGCGCTTATTTGCTGAGCTACACTGCTACTTTTATTAGCACGACGTCTGTCATTACTCGTACTGCTGTAGCGTGTTCCAACTTCAATATAACTTCTTTCAAAACCAAACCCAGGGGATGGAAGTTTCCAATTAAAAAGTACTTCTTTATGTAATCATTAATCCAAGGTTAACCCTGAACGTATGCCGTAGAAACCTTTACAAACTGCATCGCTTAAACAGGACAGCGTCGCTGTTATAATTAACATAACATATCCCTAAACAGTATCCCTGCTGAGTATCATCGTGTAAAAACAAAACAACACAATTCAACATTGTGCAATAGAATATACACGCGGATAACTCAATGCAAAGCAAATTACAAAAGGGGTAATTAGAGCACCACACGAAACAGTCAAAATCTCAATTCCAATTAAAGGCTGCAGGTGCTGTATATAGACACAGTCCTACTAAAGCTGGAGGCAGTTTCACGGCGATGATTAATAACACTAAGTGACGATGTTACCAGTGCATTTCGCTGCACCCAGTTGCTGGACAAAACAAATTCTTACTATAACTGCCTAGTTCCCGTCTCTAAATTTAAGACCAATAAAAGTTCAAATTCCACTTTTTCTAGCCCTGATGTTAAACTATAGCTACAGCAGCGTCTTTTGGAGGTTTCTAGAAACCACTAAAAGGCTGTTTGATTTTTCTAAAAAAAAAGTTTGTGTTTGTATTATTATTATTATTATTATTATTATTATTATTATTAAAGTTCAACTCAAGGGCGCTGGAACCAGGGCTGCTTTGGTTTTGCATGGGGGTACAGTTTTGTTCAATGGCTTTCAGCACCCCCACTTTAAAAATTGTTCCAGTGCCACTGCTGAAAAGTTTTGTTTGTTTGTTTTTTAATAACTGTTTTGGAAAACCGAAACAAGCAGCACTTTGTTAGTGGAAAGTAAAAAATTAAAATTAGAACGCAGACAGAAGTTATTCTGACTTATTTTTTTTCCATGGAACCGCTGCACTAGTAAATACATCTTGTTATTACCTATATATGTAACAAGGGGTGACTTTATTTGAACACAATCCCTATTGTCCAGCCTCCGACAGGCTGAGCGAGTCCACTCGAGTGCAGCAGTGAGTGGCGGACAGACAGACTGTAGTTACCCGATTCCAGTGTGCACAGAAGGGAAGGTTCGGCACCTGCTGCCGCCCAGATCAACTCGTTTTGATGGGAGAGACAATCCCCTTTGTCGTTCTATTCACAATACAAGTGGGTACGTTTTCTGAACAAGGTCATTCATTCAACACGCAACTTTAGACCCACAGAAGCGTGTAATTATCTTTTCTTGCTGCAATGTTGTATGCATATTAAATGCATGTATTATTTTATGTAAAACAACCATCACATTATACACACGAAAGACAAGTCTGTCATATGAGATCATAAATCCATGTCTACCATGCATACAGTAAGCCTCTACATTATATAACGTATTTTTTTTTTTTTTTTTCCGACATGCTATAACTCTTGTGAAAAGATATTTTGGGATCTATGGTATTTTGTGGTTTACCATACCTTTGCAGTTACTGGACGCTACTGTTGATTAACTACGATGTTTGCCCTGCTTTACAAGAGGTTCTCACTAGGTTACTGTACTGCTTTTACTGTTGTATACCGTTCTACCGATCAGTAGAAGTCTTGTTTCTTTTGTGCTGCACAGTAAATCAGAGCTCAGCCTCAGTATATAAGCTGCATTGTATACAGCTAAGTGTTTCAGAGCTGTTTAACAAAAACAGCACTTACTACAGCTGGGGAATGTAAGCAAACTAGACAGCCAACAATACCCGTACTCTGATGAAGTAGAGCAAACACGTGTTTCCCTTTTAAAATATCTGGTAGTGCACTAGGTTAAAGAAATCTGTGTTTGCAAGCCAAGTTTTCAGACAGTCTTGTACTTCCTTTGTCATTTCATCCTTTCAACACCTTCTTCCCTGACAAGAACCAGCCGGCTGCTTCCCTTACTGAACCACATGCTCTGTGAGGTGAAAAACAGACTTTTTGAAAACAAGGCAAGGAAACTGAGAACTTGCTTTAGCCTAGCGCTGTATCAGATAGCATTTTTTAAAATGAAACTGCCTGCATGCTGTTGTTACACATGCTTCTTTCAAAACTGCACATTTGAGACCTATAGGGCCAGTGGAAATGCACGAGAGGTAAGATTTAAGGAGTCTGTTTGTTAGCTACACTCGTTTGAAGTGCTAACCGTACCCTCTGTCCGTTTTGAAGAGCTGGTAAGCCTTCCTCTAAGACTCAGTGAATGACCAGTCTATTGACACAGGCAGCAGCTGGCAAGCAGCATGGAGAAGCCACCACTGTAGCTGCTGTTTTGGGAGAGGTGGGGAGAGGGTAGTGCTGATTCACGATGCTCTAGTCTAACAGGCATCCCAATCCCCCAGCGAACTGACTCGCTTTAAAAGACCACCTGTTTCGGGGGTCCAAAAGCAAGACAGCACCTGCTTTTATTTAACGATGATTTATGATTTGCATTGTCTGCGTTTTTGTTTTTGACACCCCCCCCCACCACCACCACCACCACCCCGTTTGTCTGAGCGCACAGATTCAGCATAGACTGTAATATTTTGTGTCTTGTAACCTCTTCTATTCTGACACTTTGTCAGCTAACATTTTATAATGGAATTTCCTTCTGCTAGATGCACTATGGTGATCTACGTTGAATACGTCACTTGCTGGTATAATGCAACACAACTAATAAAGAATTGAATGCTGCAATTACAATAGACAGAATATGGAGTATCTATTTTTTAAAGGTATTGGTAAAGACTTAACTTCATATACAGTAGACTCTGGTAATCTGAACCAAACTTCAATATAAGAATGTTATTTAAGAGCAAAATGTTTACAGCTGCTTTTCAAGTGTCAGTCCTCTGCAATCACTTTCTTCCCATTATCAGTCATCACTTCTGACCACATGTGGACCAATCAGGAGTTACCAGCATGCCCTTACCAGCAACTTCTGAGGGTCTTATGTGCTGCATGCATAACCTTGGTTGGAAACATGCACAGTTAAGAGTAAGCAGCGGGGTTGCTACAACAATTTAAATATCGTACCTGTCTTTTTTATTATTGTCGTTACCATCCTGACAATAACTTTATAACTTTAAAGTCTGTTTCAAAGCACTTTTCAAAATGCCCGCTCTAGTGCACTAATAGTGTAATGATTATCGCCCACATTCTCAAACAGGTAACACGGCAATAATGATCCATGATGTGGAGCGGAACTGAAAAGCCAGAGCACATCCCAGTTAAGTTTTTTTTAATGGCTCTTCCTTCAGTGATTTAGAGGACAGATCTTAAACTGCAGTGCACTAGAGCGAACATTTTGAAAAGAGCTTTGAAACAGACTTCAAAGCTGTAAGTGTAAAAAGTTGTCAGGATGTTAACAATGGAAAGAAAAATTACAGGTGAGTTATTTATACAGTTGTAGCAACACTTGGAGACTTACAACGCTATATTTCAGCCCCGCTACTTACTCTTAATGAAGGTAACATTATAGGAAGCGCAGTGGCTAGCGTCTGTGTTTGAAGGCATGGATCAGATGCTTGCTTTTAATGGTTCCTAACAAAGAAGCTGCAGCTTGCAGTAATAATAACTACTTTTTGACCCACTAAGTTCTGCTGCTAGAGGTAGTCAGCCCTGTGTCTGTCTCCTGCGGCAGTGCTGTCTTCAGCCCCCAGGCCACTCCAATCCCCATCTCCTTGTTTAATTAGGTCATCGCTGCTGCTGAACCCTCTCGCTCTTTATGCCTTCCTTAAGCCCCTTCACGTTGCTAGGCAACCTCTCCCTTCCGGCCTACATAGCCACTGCTTTCAGGAGGCCAACTCCTACAGACACCATCCTCCAGCAGGTATTGAGATAGCTGTTTGTTTCAGACACTTACTCACTGTCTTTCTTGAGGTTGTTTTTGCTATTAAATAATTATGTAAACGATGCCTGCCGTGCCCTTTTGAAACTTCGCTATGCATGTCTCAAATGGGCGGGTTTGAAAAAAAGTAAATAGTGTAAGATTTAGTAAACAAAACAAACAAAACAAAGAAATCTGAATCTTGCACTTGCTTGGTCTTAAATGTCCCCATCCCTTTTACCCCCCCCCCAGTCATTAACCAATCAGCCGCTTCCCCCATTGACTGACGTTGCTTTGCGGCCAGTAAGATGCCTTGACCCAGAAGACGCTGCTAGGGAGACCGTGGATGCCAGAGTTGAAAGAAAGACAAACTAACTTTCCTTCACAGTTAGGGTTATGAAATGGGAATGCATGCTTGCTACAGCACATGTTTCTCTCATATTAGCATATTATTAGCAAAACTCAATTATAACCAGGGTGTGCTGTTGGAAGTTCACTTTGTTCCAATGCTATTTAAGAACAAGGCTGCTCCACTCAGGCTTCGGCTATGCTATTTTGGACGTAAGGCTGTTTTACACTCCTCCTCCCTCAACCTCAACAAGGCTGTTCCGAAGCAATTCCTGATATAGCCCTACCATGCGCTTCATTGATTATCAAGACACTTTGTTCCAGTTCTATTTCTGATATCTAGTTATTGCCCACATTCCACCTCCTCCTTGTTTGCATGCTATTTTGGAGCTCAGATTTCTCTGCAGGGATCAAAGGCACAACTATTTCTGATATTGCACATTCCATATACTGGGATATTTCAGGCACACTGCAACAATACAGTGCCCATGTATGTTTAAGATTGTGCATGCAGTCTTCAATTTTAACATGTTTGTGGACAGGCTGGACTGATCTGTTATTTCTAAAAGCTGCATCTTCCTGTTGTATGTCAGTTTCAGTTACAACAGGCAAGAAAGCAGATATCAAAGACATTCTTTGAATCTTCTGAGGTGCCAGCATGTCCCTAAAATCCGAGCGACTTGGGAAGATTCTGTTCCCTTCAAAAGAAAATGGCTGGAATACAGTAAGAAGAACATCATTCTGAAAACATTGAAATGTTAGATGGGGGATTTAGAGGAGGGGACAGGCTTATAAATGACAATTAGTCAATATCAATTTATGAAATGGATTACTTTCATTTAAGCCCATTTTCGGAATGCGATTTTTGTAACCTACCATTGCTGATGCAATATAATGACGATGTTTTATAAAACGTTTGCAGATAGTAACTCTTCCACATCTTTGGTATCTGCCCATTTATTTTACACACTGGGTCCAGTTTTGCCCAGCCTGAATCTGTGCAATTGCTGATATAATAACCTGAACAGTAGGGCTTTGTGATGCAATTGCCTCTCTACTTCTCCTCTACTGCCTAAACTCCCAAACAGACTATTAAACCATAGCCAGCACTGCAGGAGAGACCTGGGCTGACCCACAAACAACATCCAACCCCTCCAGCAGAAGCCAAAAGTTGAATTTCTAACCTGCACAACTGGGCAGTTGTTACAGACACACAAGTTAGCATGTGTGTTTATTTCAAAACATCTGGTATTGCGCAAGCTTAAATAAAGCTTTGCTTGCCTTACTCTCAGGAAGTCTGTTAGTGTTTCACTTCCTAGATCGCCTTAGCAGGGTCTTTGGGGTCGTGCCACTGGCTGTAATACTGTCAGTCAATAGGGGAAGCAGCTGGATGGTTAGTGGACGGGAAAGAAGGTCCTGGAGGGGCGGAGACAATGACCAAGGAAGTGCAAGATGGAATTTAAAATGAAAATAATTGGAATGATTCTGTGAGCTGCAATCACACCTAGCCCATGTGCACTCAAATGACCAGCCTTTACTGGATACAGTATTGATCTTGTTGTCACCAAAAGTACCTGACTTTAACTTCATTCGCTGTCACAAGCCTCTAATTCCTATTTCTAGTGTGTTAACTATAAAGGAATTTGATCTACTTAACCCCTGAGGACATTGTATTGGGCAGGGCAGCCTCGCTGCTGGGAAGGGGATGGTGATATCACAGTTCTGTTTTGGAGTTATACTATTAATTTCTTAAATAGCTGCACTATTAGTCAGTCACTTCAAAACAGAATAGCATTCATTTTTGTGGTTTTGAGAATGGTGTTTCAGAAAACCATTAATGCTGTTAAGAAATGAATTGCTAAAAGTGTACTTAGTAAAATCATAACAGAATGTAAAGCATATGGTAAAGAATATTACAAAACATGCATGCATTATACAACTGTATGAATTGTATAACCATTAGAAAACATTGCATACAAACAAAATTACTGTGCGAAATTACTGTGAAAATTGTCCATAGCGATTCCAATTTTTTGTAAGCATTCACTACATTCCACCCTTAATTTTACTGTGTGTTCTGCTCTTCAGAATGCACCGTGTTGACAGGCCAGTTTGTTTACACAGTTGCAGTTGTAGGAACACACACAGTCTCCAGCCCTCCTGATCGGTAAGGGGGGTGCAGCGGTGTGCTGTTTCTAACTGGGGAGGCAGGAAACACAAACAGAACAGGAAATGCAGATTTGTGCTACACTTTGCACAAGTGAGCAAGTCAGCCAGCCTCACAGTCTCTGCATGTGGCAAGACTGCAGACAGACATCCGGGTCAGCCCATGTGATTCTAAAGTGCAGGGGCAGCTTGCACAATGCTAGACGAAGGAGCAGCAGCAGAACTAAAAGCAGCCATCCAAATTCAGCCTACTCCACAGCACTGCATTCCTCAGAACTGAGCATTCTGTCACTCCTAGGAATGTGGGTGCTCAAGGTCACGATTCCAGGCAGGCTGGGTGCAGTGTGTTCAGGCAGGCAGGCGGGGAGGCTCCACACTCACTCCTCCTCCCTCATTCCCAGTCCCTGCCACACACACACCACATTCTTCGCATAGCTTTACACAGCTCTGCTGCCACAGAGCTGGGAGGTGATGAAGATGATTAGCAGTGGAGAGGCATGTGTCTCAACGGGCAGCCAGGCAAGCTAGGGAGTCTCCATAAGAGATGATTGCGATATGTGTCATCTCTAGTGAATTATACTGGAACACCTATACATATATAACAGATTGGGTTTATGCATCTTGGATAATAGACAATAACAATAATAAGATGCATGTGTTTTTTAATATAAAGAGGTTTAATCTCTCTATTTAGGGCAGTCCAGGCTAGCGGAGTGGTCTTACTATAACAGGTATATAGATGTGTAACAAATTAGTAGCATATGATTTCTAAAAAATAGTTTAGCTAATAACGAGTTGATAGAAAAAACTCATGTTCATTTTTTTAAAT
>NC_054560.1:3078323-3095823 GCF_017654505.1 Polyodon spathula
TAGGCAGCATCAAAAAGTAAAAATGACAAATGAATAATTGCAATAATAATAATAATAATAATATCAACGAATAATAACAATACAAATATCAAATATTAAAAGGATATTGTTTAAAGCCGGCTCCCATCTTATTGTAGACCCTTGTCCTTTTTTCCTAAAGACACAGCATTGAGGACCACTAGATGTACATGTTGATGACAGTTGTATCATTATTTAATAAATCATGCGGGGAACCTAAACTGCTATGTAATGTATGTAAATGCATGTGCATCAGGGCGTAGGCTGGGTGTGAACTGGCAACCCAGCAAAATAACCTCATCTCACCGACAGGGGTCCGAATCTGCAACGGCAGCCTATCACTCAATACTGCCCGTAACACATGCATGCAAACGCCTATCTGGCTGTCGGATATGATATTGCACTAAATTCATGGCATCTGTTTAAATGGACACCTAGATTTCTTGCCGTTAACTTCCATGAGTGGAAAACTCCAGAACAATCAAAGGCTTGGCAGGAACTGCTTGTGCTGTCCTCTGTGTGTCCCAGCTGACAGCAGCCTGACCCACGGGAGAGTGAGGACACCACAACGGTGGGAGGCACAGGAAGCAGCTAACGAAGGAAAGATTAATGCCACTGCAATCTCCCGGCACAGCAAAACCACTTCCTCACCAGTCAAGCCCTGCTGGAGCCCTGCCCCCTCACAGAGGAATCTGAACAATCCCACTGGGATGGCATTATAACACCTGGGCAGCGTGCTGAAGAAACCCGGCTGGAACAATTACTGCAGCGTGATTCGGATATGGTAGCATGCTGGGACTGACAGGGTCCTTTCATGGAACAGCAATGGATTACCTGATAGCAATCACAGACTTGTACCGCTGCAGCTGCCTTTGTGATGCCTTTGCCCTTTAGTACAGAGTCAATGCCATTGCAGGACCACATTCTGTCTGCATTATCACTAATAGAAATTAGGATCAATACTTTGGATAGCTGGAATGTATTAATTGCCAAAGATCTTAAAATTGCCCACAGAAACTTTTTTTTTACACTGCTAAAGCAATTTTTTTTTATATATATCAATCATTCACGTTTCTGTGTACGTACATTACCTGTTTGGCTCTTTGCTCACCACTATAGATTCAAATCTGTGGTTGTGTGACTGGCAATCAGATCAAGTGACCTTCAACAAAGGAAGTGATTACTGACTTTTAATCTAGAGTTTAATCTAGGTTTTATTATTTTGTTTTGACGTTGAAAATGTCATTTTTAACCAAGAGCTTGGTATCTGACAAACAAGCACACATTAAAAATACCAACTAGGTAACAAATGATCTTCAGCACATTTACGGTAGCCAGGCTTGGAGGGATCCTGAAGGGGTCTGAGTGAGGTCAGCAGGTCAGGTGACCCCTAGCTGTCCAGCAGCACCTGCATGGGGTCAGACACTCAGAGGTGTGGAAGTGAAAGCTTCCCATCGCTGTCAGTGTGCGCTGCTGCCTGGGTGGGCGACAGATCAATAAATCAATAGGCTGCTGGAACGCTCTGTTCCCAGAGAAAAACAACACAGGAGCGCCTCTAATTTCAAAGTACAGGCAGGCTGCTTTAACAGCACATTATCACTTTCCATGACGGACATGCACAATACAATGTCTTATATATAATATAAAAAGAAGAGCATATAAAATAATGATAGCTTTCAAAGTCTAGTAGAATAACCTCAGAAACTGTGTGCCAGCCAAGCCCTCTCTTGGATTGGCACAGCACCCCGGGGAGGGGAGGGGTTCTGCTGTAGTCAGGACTTCCTCTGCTGGGAGATCAGTGCAGAGTGCTGGCTTCGCACTGCTGTCAGCTGGGACCCTGCCAGGGCGTGCAGACTCAGCCTGGGAAACAGTGGCTCAGTGAAGCTCTTCTCCCTCTACTGCTCTGTTCCCAGGAAGCTTGGAGACATCAAAGCGTCTGAGAAATGCAACACAGGCCTTGTTTTGACGATGGCATTTTGTTCTTCCTTCCAGCCTTGAATTTTCTCCAAAAAATGCAAGAACACAATGTTAAATTACAGAATGTATTTTCTGAGTAGGTGGGCTTATGCTGCAGAAAAGGTCTGTCAAACACTTTGGAATGAATGGTCTGGCTGATTTGAATTCAAGAATGTCCTTGTAGGCTCGTTCATAATTTGTATTTATTTATTTATTTGCTTCTTTGTTCACTTTACTGGTTTAAACTTGTTTCACAATCTCTGCTTTGTCGTGGTCTCGCAAGGCAGACTTTCTTTCTGTAGTAAAAGTTTTGGCTAAACGTGAGTTCACTTTATTGTGCCTGTCTGTCTTTTCCCTCTCACTAAAATGTATCTCTCCCTTTATCTCTCCCCCTCCCGTTCTCATGTCGTGAAGGTGTGGGAAACCCCTCCATTCCTGACAGCTGAGCTCTCCCCAGGAGGGGAGGGTGTGGGGGTGGGGAGAGACCCAGGCTCGTCAGACCGCACAGGCCTCATTCCTGGGAAGCTGTGGAAGGTTTGCCTTTCTCACAGACCCAGTTCCCTCCGCACCCCCCCTCTCCACGCTCTGTCAAAGGGAGGGGGTCATAAAAACTCAGGAAACTCCAAACAGGGAGGATATCACGACTCACTGCTCAGACAAGGAGTTGGGAAGGCAGTGTAGCCTAGTGTTTAGAGTTGAGGGACTGGGAGGGAGGCAGTGTGAGGTAGTGGTTAGAGCTGAGGGACTGGGAGGGAGGCAGTGCGGGCTAGTGGTTAGAGCTGAGTGACTGGGAGGGAGGCAGTGTGGGGTAGTGATTACAGCTGAGAGAGTGGGAGGGAGGCAGTGTGGGCTAGTGTTTAGAGCTGAGAGAGTGGGAGGGGGGCAGTGTGGTCTAGTGGTTAGAGCTGAGGGACTGGGAGGGAGGCAGTGAGGCTTAATGGTTAGAGCTGAGGACGTGTAATAGTTAACTGAGTGAAACAGTTCAATTACAATTGCTGTAGTATAGGAAGAGACCCACCTTGGGCAGGGCCCGAAACCCTGGAGACCCTCCCTCTCTCATGCAGACTGCAAGGCCCTTTGCTTTAATGTAACACATTAGCAACTCATTAACCAGAAGTAAAAAGCTTTGCACCAGCAGCTCTGAAAACAAACAGCCCCAGGAATCAGGTTGACTGATCAGGGCCCCATTCCCAGAACAACACTATCTGAGAGAGAGGTTAAGGGTGGGTTTTTACAGCAATCAAATACTTTTAACTGCTACTTTAAAAAAAAGTTTCTTGTAATTATTTTTAACTCATTTTCAATTAATAACATTACATTCAAAATGAGACTAGCAAGAACAATTCAAGTCACATAAGATGTCACATGTTTGTAAATGCATATAAGAAAATTCCCCCCACCCTCAATCTATGATGATTAATTTTTTTTTTTAATTGCTTATCTTAAAATTGTTGTGCCCCATACAGGTTAAATAAATTAAGGAGTGATAGCTCAGCTGTGCAGGTGCTTCCTGTAAAATGTTATCAGTATTTAAAAACATTTAGTTTTTTTTGGTTTGTTTTTTTGCAATAACAAGCTTTCTTTAACCCCCTACTGCTGAAGGTAATGGCTGGATCACACCTGTTCGAAGAGCGACAGAGTGGAACGAACACCTAAATAAAATCACTTTTGTTTGTACATAAAAGACAATACAGTAAAATGAAAAAGAAAATGGATAAAACTGGAACTGTGCAGTTGATTTAGTGGTGGCGGCGCATGCAGGCTTACAATATAGAAAGCTGTGTGTTCAGTGGGGCTGGCTTCAAACAGCAGCTTTCCAGGAACAGAACACACTCTCATGAACCCAGCCACGTAGGATCCAGCCCCATACTGTGTGCGCCATATCCCAGTCACACTCACAAACCTGCTCTTGTGACGTTTAAAATAGCGTGGACTGAACACTGGATATGACTTACAAAGCTTTAGAGTCCCTCTGCGAGAAACACAGCATACAAAAAAGTTTCTATTTGGATGCCATTAAAATCCCAGAGTATCCCTCCAGGTGCTGTAGTGGAACTATTAGCAGACCACAGCATCTGGGCAATGCAGGACAATGTTCCCACTGGTACTATTCCACCCAGGGCCTCATACTGCCACAGATGGGAATGTAGGGAGCGTTAAATGCCATTGAATTATTACTATTGGTGTTCGCATTACAATCATTCAGAGCGGTTCTGTTGATGCCCATATTAAGATGTATTTCTAACTCTTTACCTGGCTTTTACCTTGTCCAGAGAATCCTAACTGCCAGGACTGGAACCGCACTTCTTCATTCCATTCAAATCATGTGACATCTCTGCTAGCCCCACTTACTCTACCTATATATAGAGAGTCAGAGAGAGCAGGAACTATTAAGTCCTGGCATTTAGGATTCTCCAGACAAGCTCAAAGCCAGGTAATGGCAGATTTAGAGACACGTGATAACACCTCAATATGGGAGCGACAGAACCCTGAACCCCTTTGAAATCATTGCAAACACCATACAATAGTAGGCAAAGAAATGCAATTAAAATGGCATTTAAAGCTACCGGTACTTGAAGCCTGCCGTATCTAACCTCCACTCTACAGATCGTGCAGAAAGCTGCAGATCAGTGGTGCATTTGTGGTGGAGTGTATTGCAGGTGAAGGATGATGCAGAGATACACAGTATCAGAAATAGAGTAAGCTGCAGTTAGCTGGGCCAGGCGAGGCCTCAGTTGAATGATTTTCCACTGCAGCACAGGCCAACCCAGTGAAGTCATCCTCTCAGTCTATTTGTGTATCCAGGACCACGCCTGCTTCATTTCTCTCTGCCCCGTCTCAAGGCAACACTTTGTCTGCGGGGAGAGGTTTGGAGGAGATGCCAGTGAAGGCAGTGTATTCACGGATGTGGTTCCCAGCTCACCCCCACAAAGGGTATTGTCCTTGAAACTGCCAGGATAATGCAAGGCAGGACTGGGAATTCTCAGGCAAGGGGTAGCCCAGAATTGAGCCACAGACAATGCAGCGGAGAGAGCCAAGCATGGAAGAATGGAGCAGGAGGAAGAGATGGTTTGTTTCCCTGTTTACACTCGTCCTGCCACAGGAAGGGCCCTGCTCCGTTCTCATGTCTGCTGCTGTCACAAAACAGCCAGCTTTCTTTGTTTCTGTCACATCAGCGATATCTTCTAACAACTGATCGGGGTTCTTTTACAGTAAACAGGTATAATACACAACTCATAATAAATCACATCATATTAGGATAAGAGGGTTTCAGATATTCCTAATCTGGTTAGGAGCGCAGCATGCTTGAAATAAACCAGATTGATTGAGGTTTTAAATACCTGTGGTATAAATAGGATGAAAACTAAAGAGTTTATTTGATCCACACACACCCTGCAGGGTTTTCTTTATTAATTTTGCAGAGCTGGTAATCCCCCCAGAATGCATCAGCTACCTATATGTGGTTGTCTCAGAATTACCAGGAGAAACAGGTGATGCAAATGAATTGGAGTTTTAAATGCTTGTGTTCCAATAGGATAGATGAGTCTTACTGTCGAGAAATTGTACAATCAACCGATGTCAGAACAACCTAGAAATCAGACTCATATTTCAACTACCTTTCTGAACCTTTTCTAACCAACTCTGCCCTGAATTTTAACACACTAGAGACAGAGGGTTTCCTCCAGTAACTTCTATTTTTTGAAAGGAGAACAAACCGTGTCAGTGTTTATTACAGGCATAAATTATATGGCAATTACATTGAGTTTGAATGTAGTCTAGCAATGGACCATTGCTGTGCATTTCAGGGTGCACAGAGGAAATGTTTTGCACAGAGTGTGCACTCACAATACCAGTATATATATATATATATTAACAATGAAATGGAACATTGTTTTTTCCTATAGAAGTGCATTGATTATTTGCCCCACCAATGCACAAAGATGCCCCCATGGTGAGATGACACTTATCACAGGGTGATAAGTGGGTGCTTGGCTGAAGCTGCCTGATTAGACATCCCAGTGTAGCTGTTTTTATGTTCCAGTACCTACAGGGATTAGCCAAACTAAAGCCTCTCTCACTCTCTCTCAATCCGGCTCCATTCTGAAGATTACCCTGACATAAAGAAGTAGGACCATTATAAACTCAATGTATCTCTCCCTGAAGAATCCTCAGCAGCAATGGAAACACAATGGCCCTGATATAGTGTCACAGTGTCTACGGACTGTGTGTTAGTTTATACCATTGTAATGTCATTGTGGATATGCTATCATTGTGGTACAATTATACCACCGGTGTCTTGTCCCATAGTGACATCCTATTAACCCTTAAAGAACAACCTTCCCTTAAAGGGATTCAAGCAAACAAAATAATTCCATGGATTCCATTCGTTACACAGGACTCAGGTGTGTAGGTTTGAAAGAAACACATGTTATAATATACATAGCTCTGTTTTTACTTACTTGTTCACCTGGAGGGTGAAAATGTCCCCACCTGCTCATTAACCAACCAGCTGCTTCCCCTTTTGACTGACATGCTTTCCTCCAGTAACATGCTTTGACCCAGCAGACACTCCTGGGGTTAAATAACAAGGAAGTAACAAATTTCCTGCAAGCAACACACAGAAACTAAGAACTTTCACGAGCCTAAGGTAGTTTTAAAATGAAAATACATCTCTGCTATGACTGTGTTTCTTTCAAAACTGCACAATGAAACCCACTGTACAGTATGTAGCCAATGGAAGTGTAAAACACCTAAATAAACTAAATAGATTGTAGTTTATATATATATATATATATATATATATATATATATATATATATATATATATATATATATATATATATAACAGCTGTTTCAGGGGAATGAGGTGTTTAAAATAATGAGCTTGTATTCTGTATTTGACAGTAGGGTCGCTATTGTTCGGTAAGTTATCAACATGACTCATTAGACTGAGACAGCCATTACTGCACAAGCATTTCCTTGATTTCATTACTTTACATCAGATGCTGGCACAGTGTCATACTGTGTGTTTATTTACTAACTAACTAGTAACTAGTGGACCAGCAGAGCCTGGCTGGCCATGACATCAGTACATGCGTCTGCAGCTCCCTGGAGGGCTCAAGGACAGCTGAGTGCTGTCACTGATCTGCAATCCCCATTACACTAAGCTCTGACCTGCAGGGTAAGCCATTTCAATTTCCAGCTGCAGTAACATTAAGTTTTGGGGTGACAGCAAAGTACTGGATTGCTTTGGTTTTTGACAGCACTGCAGATCTGGAAAGAAAAACAATGGGCTTTTATGTCAGGCATTATCAGTGATTATGCCTCAGTCCTGCCCTGGACTGAAGGGAGCACCCTTTCTCTTAGGGGGGTGAGGGAGGGGGGGAGCAGTTCAGTCTCCATGCCTCAGTCCTGCCCTGGACTGGAGGGAGCACCCTTTCTCTTAGGGGGGTGAGGGAGGGAGGGAGCAGTTCAGTCTCCATGCCTCAATCCTGCCCTGGACTGGAGGGAGCACCCTTTCTCTTAGGGGGGTGAGGGAGGGGGGAGGGAGCAGTTCAGTCTCCATGCCTCAGTCCTGCCCTGGACTGGAGGGAGCACCCTTTCTCTTAGGGGGGGTGAGGGAGGGAGCAGTTCAGTCTCCATGCCTCAATCCTGCCCTGGACTGGAGGGAGCACCCTTTCTCTTAGGGGGGTGAGGGAGGGAGGGAGCAGTTCAGTCTCCATCGACGGGTAGATAGATCAGACGGACGTTTTATTCAAATGTCATCCAAATCCAACTCTGTGGGGTAATTAATTAAGGGAGAAACTTAATTTTGTTTGACATATATATATATATATATATATATATATATATATATATATATATATATATATATATATATATATATATAGAACCATAATTAAAATATGCGCTGAAGAAACAGTCAATCCTTCCCTGTTACTGGAAAGCAAAATTTCCGCGTTGAAATGAACCCGCTCACCTGGCACGTCACAGATCAGTCATTCCAGTTTCAGTTTCTTCAGTTGTGATTCTCGGTTTCTTCAGCCTCTCCCCCCTCATCCCGTTTTTGGTTCAACCTGAACTACGCCGGTAATGAACTGCAGTTTATGCATTGCAGAGAGTAGAGTGCAGTCGCGTTTGCTGTTAAGACCGTCCAAAAACGGGTCTTGCTTTTATGTTGTTATTTTTTGTTAATAATGCAGGGTCATCGTAATAGGACAGCAAGGATGCCGTGTGGGTTGTTTTCGCCGAATTCATTAAAAAGTTTTATTTTCGTGCACTCGTTTTCCTTTTACTGTTTTTTTTTTTTTTTTTTTTTTTTTAATACCGCGGAGTTTCCCTTTTAAAGATTCTGGTCAATAAGTGGGCGTCTTCCTTCATGTTGGGAGAGTTAATACAGTCACAGTGTGTAACCATCTGTTTTCCTTGCACCTATGCCGAATGACTCATTGCTAACATAACGGTACAAAGCTCGCAACGGGACCTTCACGTGAAAGACTTTCATATGGCAATATTTATTGTGGAGAGAAAATAGCCCTGAGTTGCACTGGGAAGCCAGTGATAAAAATAAGACTCCTATTGCACAGCACCTGTACCCATTCCAGGTTTTGATACAAGCTTGATATAGGCATCAAGCTCAGATTTTCTATGACTAGAGGGCAGAAGAACATTGCAAATTAAAGTTTGGATAATCAAGGTTTTACTGCGTTAATGTATTAAATATATCTGCCACGCTGTTTCATCTGCTCCATCTGGACTCTTCAAACAGTCCCTCACCTCGTTTTCACACAGCCTCCCAGCCCAGCAGCCCAGCTGTCCGCTGTGTGTCTGTGTAGCTGCTCGTCAGGCTGACAGCTGGACTCTCAGCCCTGTCAGGAGTGTGCACTCAGCAGCCTTGCCTTTCCCAGGCAGGTCAGTGCCATTCCTGCATCTGTTGTGCATGTCCCCACAAAGACACTGCACAAAATACTGTAGACCAAATATAGACAGATATCCCCAAGCACAGATTCTTCAAAAAACGGGGATCCGTATGAGTCTGTCTGTCTGTCTGTTTGTCTGTCTGTCTGCCTGTCACGCTCCTGCCTTAATTTAAATTTTCACCCAGCTTTTATCACACTCTCCCATCCAAATAGATGTTTCAGATTGCCTTTGGCTATAATCTGATTCTCTAGCTAATATTATGCAAATATTTTCACCTGCCCAGGTACTGTGAGATTCTTATGGGATTATGAGAACCTTTTGTATGTGTGTGCGCTGTTTATTAAAAAAAAAATGTATGTGTATTCTTACAGGATTTCATATGAATGCCAGACATTCAAAGTACATGTCCTGGAAGGATAAAATCAGCAAACTGGCCAAATATATGCATTTCTAATGTATGCAAATGGGTTTATTAATGGAGTTTAGTTTTTGGCATTTAGAAAGCAAACAAAAAAGAATCTAGATTGAATGAAAATGCATTCTTCCATATGCATTTCTTTTAGCATCCTAAAAGAAATGCATAAAAGACCAAAATAACAGTCTAACGAAGGACTGCAAAAACACAAACAAATAAAGAAACCGAAACTATACAGATACAGGACCTTCTCCCGAGGCAACCATGGCGATCTGCTGCGTCTGGTCTCTTCAGGGACCTGCAGTTAAGAAGCAGAATCTATTCAAACCGTGGCTTGAACCGTACTTCCCTGCATATCACTATTGCTGACTGTCATGGGAATGGCCAGGCTGAAAACGTCTGTCTGTGTGTTGCTCTCCGTCGTTCACTATCCCCAAACAGATCTCTGATGTTACAAACCACGAAGAAAATTCCAGCTGCGTCTTGGGAGCTCTCTGAAATGCACTCGTTTTCTCACACTCTCTCACTCTCACTCTATCACCCTCTCAAAATGGAAAGGGCAACGTTTTCTTTTTTTGCAATCACCCATTTGAATAAAGTAGGTAGTGCCATCTCTATAGAGCACTGCAGGGCATACTATAGCAGTATAGCGTCAGAGGCATGATTATTAATATTGGCGCAGTCAATTCATCAACCAAGAACTCGGGGCTGGTTGCATAAAATCCCTGAAGTATTAAGATTAAGTATAACACTTAAGATTGCATTTTCCCTTAACTTGGGTATTGACTTAAATGTGCTGAGCTGCTTTCTGCAACACCCTTAAACTTAAGAGGAAAATAAAGAGACATTTAACTTATAGTGTTTTATAACCAGCCCCTGGTCAATGAATGATATTGCTTTGCAGCATAAGCACTGTACAGTAAATAACAATACAGTACAGTGCTATAGTGGCCTCAGACTGTGTAGGTAAGAGAATAGTTCTGTTAACTCAGCTGAGCAGATCATAACCTAAATCTGCACATGTGTTTACATCCAGCCAACCCCCAAGCCCCCTCCTGTCCCATGACCCTCCCTGTGTTTTTCTGCTTTCAGATCAACATGTTTTCAGTTTTTTCCTGGAATACCCTCTCTGCTTGCAGCATCTCAGAGATGTATGACTGTGAGTAACTCAATGTTCCCAGCCTGAGTGCACTGCTCTCCCAGGAATGAGTGCAGCGGCAGCAACCAGGGTCAAGGGGCCTGTGGGGAGAGCACTGAGAACTGTTGAGCTAAGCAGGGAGAGACAGAGAAAGAGGGAGAGAGAGGGAATGATACGGTCAAAGATTGGGTTCCTGTGAATCTGCAATTCCAGTGTACTCAACAGCTCGCTAAAAATGTAGGCGATGATAAACAGCAGTGCTTACTGGCAAGCAGGTCGGATTCTTTGTTGCTGTTAAATGGCTCTTACATTTGTGGGGTAATTAATGGCAGTTACAAGGCAAATCTAGGATGTGTAATCCCAGTGATGTTCAACTGCAGTTACAATCTTGTTAACTGCAGTGTGTTTTCACTTGCCATTGTGTCTCATCTGGGGAGGCTGATAGTGAACATTGCTCCATTCCGGCCATGCACTGTGTTGATAAGGGCTGAAGCCATTACTTCATTACTGCTCGTTCAAGACCCTTGCCAGAATCAGTCCCTATTAGACCAGCACACAGCAGCTGTGATGGTACAGGCCTGAGTTATAATTGCTGTTCTTTAGCACCTAAATGTCTTCTGTCTTCTAGTTTGCTCTGTAAGTGTTGCATCTGTCCAGTGTTTTAGGGACCTGTTCAGTTGATGGAGGCAGTCCAGGCTCACCACAATCAGAGATCACATTACACAGTCCAAGCTCACCACACTCAGTATTGTGATACCATTGGGAAATGTCAAAATGTATTACTCTTGCAACAGTAGTGCCATTCTACCATTGACTCTTGTACTGTAGCTGCAATTGTGCTGCATTGTCCCCTTATTACAATAACATTGCATTTCTATTGTAGCGCCAGTGTGTGTATCCTAATGTGCTCGAAAACATTCTCCAAGCACTGAGCGCTCCATTCTCAGCTCTCCAGCACTGTCCATCCCTCGCACCTTAATGATGAGCACTGATCGAAATGCTCTCCTCCGACGCAGTTAACCTCCACTGTGAAAACAGAAGGAGTTTGGAAATCACTTCGATTAAGATAACAAAAACAACGTTTCCCGTCAAGGGACTAGCAGTGAGCTCAGAGGATGTGTCCGCCTCTTGCTTGGCAGGCAGGGCGATGATGTCATCGCAATAAGCGTGGCAGAGGGCCGAGTGCAGCACTCCTGTACACTTGAAGCGCTGGGGTCTGGTCACTAGCCCGGGGGATTACCGGTGATAAGGCAATCAAAGGGAACATGTTGTGATACCCAGAGCCAGGAAGAGGGATTCACGCAGACAGGCGGAACTGCTCCTCTGTGTTTAAAAGGGTCAAAGAGGCTGAGTTCTTCTGTGTGCAAATGAACTGCACCCTATCTTTCTTTGTGCCCCCCTGCCTCTGTCGCTCTGTGATGGAAAGTGCTTACGCTGTATGAAAATGGTCATATATTGTATTTCTTACACTTTTTTGGAGGGTATGCCAGTAGAGTGATATTGATGGCTTTTCCATTAGCAGCCAGAGCATTCCCAGCAATTGCAACACAGTGGATTAGCACAGTGACACTGTGAGACGGGGACTGCATTTTTTTTCTTTTATGGCACATTAATATCGTCAGACTGTTGTTGTAGTTTTAAATGTTTTATTGCAGGCTGTTTTAAATCTTTTTTTTTTTCTGTGGAACAGTGATTTTATAAAGCAAACCTAATTACATAATTTGTTTTACAAGGAAGCAGACCTTGTCATGCTTATGTAAGTTTATTAAACAGTAAATCGTGTTGTTCGCTGTATTCAATCTTTAATGACTGCACCACTGAGTTGTAGGATATGTCAACCATAACCCAAGCAGTTAATAACACGATGCAATTATCTGAAAGTGAGTTTGTTTTTTCCTCTGAAACGTGTGATATGCAAAATGTTGAGCTGAAAATGTGTTCTGTTTGATACTAGTATCTGTGAATTACAGCAAGCAAATGATTTCCTTGAAATTAATGGAGGATTAGTACACATTTTAGCATTGTGTAGAGCATAACATTGTGTAGAGCATAGCATTGTGTATAGCATAGCATAGATCATAGCATTGTGTAGAGTGTAGCATTGTGTAGAGTGTAGTATTGTGTAGAGCATAGCATGTTGTAGAGCATAACATTTTATAGTGCATAGCATAGAGCATAACATTGTGTAGAGCATAGCATAGATCATAGCATTGTGTAGAGTGTAGTATTGTGTAGAGCATAGCATTTTGTGGAGCATAACATTTTATAGTGCATAGCATAGAGCATAACATTGTGTAGAGCATAGCATAGATCATAGCATTGTGTAGAGTGTAGTATTGTGTAGAGCATAGCATGTTGTAGAGCATAACATTTTATAGTGCATAGCATAGAGCATAACATTGTGTAGAGCATAGCATAGATCATAGCATTGTGTAGAGTGTAGTATTGTGTAGAGCATAGCATTTTGTGGAGCATAACATTTTATAGTGCATAGCATAGAGCATAACATTGTGTAGAGCATAGCATAGATCATAGCATTGTGTAGAGTGTAGTATTGTGTAGAGCATAGCATGTTGTAGAGCATAACATTTTATAGTGCATAGCATAGAGCATAACATTGTGTAGAGCATAGCATAGATCATAGCATTGTGTAGAGTGTAGTATTGTGCAGAGCATAGCATTTTGTGGAGCATAACATTTTATAGTGCATAGCATAGAGCATAACATTGTGTAGAGCATAGCACAGAGCATAGCATTGTATAGAGTGTAGCACTGTGTAGAACATAGCATAGAGCATAGCATTGTGTAGAGCATAGCATAGAGCATAACGTTGTGTAGAGCATAGCATAGAGCATAGCATTGTGTAGAGCATAGCACTGTGTAGAGCATAGCATTACCACATCCTATTTATGAAAAGTACAGCTATAGAACGATCAAAGTCACATTTTGCTCAGATCTTAAGGAAAAATGTTTGCATTGGTTATGTTTGCATTGACACGTGATTTATAATAAGGTCATGAGTACAGCTCAGCCTGTCTCTTATGCTATCAGTCTGCTATGGCATTTTCATTTCACAGACCTCTTGCCCACCCAAAGACATTCTCCCATAAGGGACAGGCTCAGCTGTGCACAGCACCCTAGATCCTTCATCCCTGGTAGCACCCTCTTGTCTCTGTGCAGTCAAACTTGCCACATTAGCACGCACATGTCAGCATGTCCTCTCTTTTCACTTGAAAGGGACTCAAATGGTTTTCTCTTTGGTGATTAGGATAGCAGGTGAGAGCTGGACTGTTCAGGTTAGGGTTATGAATGGCGGGCTTTGTGTTTGAAGAGACCCTGGCTACTTTATTACGGTCAATTACACAGCTGAGGCCTGGGGAGGCCAAGCGACACAGCCCTGGAGCTGATACTGTGGACCGGTGAGTCAGGGAGGGGCTGAGCTGTGGTTCTGAGGGCTGGGTATGACTCTCCCCAACAGCAGAGCGTGAAAAACAGCCTCCAGCACACACAGCTGGCCTTGAGTTTTAACAGGCCCACCTCTTCTGCCCTGCCCTGCCTTGCCCTGCCCTCAGCATTTCTGCCCAGATGGGAACCCAAGTCCAGTCCTCGCTGCTGTAGAAACAGCACAAGAGTAAGGCTTCTTTGTGTGATTAAATAGAGATGCTTAAGCTCTCTGCATGGTTAAATCCTAGTGAAAAAGTAGTAAAGTATGGTAATCCACGGTAAATGGTATGGAGGAGACTGAAAAAATAGCAGTACAAATTTGGTAGACTTCTATGACTACTTATTGCTCTGTAGATTACCTTTAGAGGAAAGAAGGTCGAAGGATGAGGCACCTGGAGCTCCACAACAGCTGTGCAGCATTTAAGCAGGTCATCTACAGGGCATTATTCATACAGCGGTCTGCGTGTCAAGATCACAAACATGTGTTACTACATCTTTTTTTCCTGCATTGTGATTCGTTTCTAGTATGGTTTTGGAAACTGAGAATGTCTCAAAAGTTTTTTTTTTTTTTTTTTTTAGCAAAATGGATGTAATTTTGGACACCTAAGAAATATATTTTTCATTCACCTTTTTTTTTTCCATTACTGTATGTGGAGAAAAAAATTGCATTGGGTCTTTTGTGTGTTTCCTTTATTAAAACCACAGCCCTGTTAATTATTACCTTTCACTTGCAGTTTGACATTCTTTCTGTTTCTAAATTTGACTCAATACAGGTATAATGTGTGCATGTCCTGCTGTCAACTGCACTTCAGGCCAAAGCTGCAGTAATGCCTTTACCAAACGATCTTTCATGGCAATTATTCTGTCCAAAAGTTACAAGACTGTGCTTTGAAGCCATACTTCCTGTCTGACCATTTCAGTGTGCTACTGTCTCATTGCTGTGGTCTGCTAATGGTTTTTTCTATGGTGTCTTCAATACACTGGCATTACAATGCTATCATCAGAACAGTTTTCAATTGTGTCTGGAGGGGAATAATATATTAATTTAGTGTTCAGAAATGATATGAGAACTGTGTTCCAGTACAGTGCGGGGTAACCTGACCTGGAGTTTCAAACAGCAACATCAAGGTTAAGAAAAAAAGAACTTCAGTTTGAATATGAACTGGGCGCTTATGTTTCCTAGTAAAACAAATGCCCGCCCATGGCTTTGGGCTTCATGAAGCAAGGCCCTCCCAACCTGTAAAATAAATGACAGTTCACAACAACACACCAGAACATACCATACCTTGACTTCCATTGCATTCGGTACTGAGCTCATGTTTCGACAGTGTATTAGGTTTGTCTTGTGAAGTTGTTAGGCAAGTTCTTTTTTTTCTTTTTTAATTAGCAGCTTGTGCACAATCTACAGCTCAGAATGTGTTAGCACATATATGCTAGTACACTTTATACTGTATTGATAGGGAATTATAAGGCAAGAAGCTGTAATAACATTGACAACATCTTTAGACCAAGAATGCACTGTAACTAAACTGCACTGCAGTGACTTTTAATTTTGAGCCAATTTTTCAAATGGCTGTAGTAAAGCCCCATGCATTCTTTGAAACAAACAATATATCATTGTGCACAGTGAATGATATATTGCACAGTGACTGATATGCATGCAGATTAAAGCTTCAATATCGGACTGTATTACTTATTGTTGTCTGTTTTTCCACATGCATTTTTCTGCACCTAAAGTCAGTCTCAAATAATATTTTATAATAAGCCATCAAAAGTGTTTCGGGAACATTGAAGTGTTTCTTGTGTATTAAAACAGTCTTGATCTGACAAGTTTCCTTTAGTCTTACTGGCAACACAGTGCTGTTACAAGATGCTGCTGACACAACATAAAGAAAGACTTTTTGGTTGATCTAGCATGCATTATATATGCCTCTAGCAAGCAACTGGAGCTGAAGAGCAGCTGCTGAAACTGAGAATGCAATTTTTGAATAATTGCAAATAGAACCACTCAGAATTGCATCATGAAAGAACCAATGGAAGCTGTCTTAAGAATAATTCAAGATTCTGTCAGTAGGGCCCTATACTGTATGGCATGGTGTAGCAGCCCAGCTCAATGCATTTCTTTTCCATGCACAGGAGTTTGCACAGTCACTTTGTCTGCAGCTAGTCTGAAAACAGCGCTGAGTTGCGTGACTGCAGAATAACACACAAAGGGGGGGTGGGGGGTGGTAAATGATTCCATTCTAGCTAATCCGTTTTTTTTTTTTTGCATCCTGGAGCAGAAAAACAAGGTGCGTGTCTAAACCTGAGGCCGCTCGCTAAATGAATTAATTAAGGGAAAGAGCACGAGTAGAGTCGGCAGCCACGTGCAAGCCAGCGGTGACGACAAAACAATAACAACAACAACAACAACGGGAGCTGCGGAAACGGCTGCAGCATCATTTATCCAAGAGGCCAAGGACATCGCCAGGGTAACCGGGCAGTAAGTACCCCAACACTAGTCGCGACCCTAACCTTTTTTTCAGGTCGCTCTCTGTGTATGGTGGACTATCACTCCACTAGTTTGGAATTGGACTCCTCAGGCGTTATTGACCTGCTAAAATTAGCACCTCAACAAACTTGTTTAGGGCACCCCATCCCGAGTGCTGTACAGTACAAGAACACCAGTACCCTGTCAATCACTGCCATGACATAAATATGAAAACTAAACAGCAGTTAGGATAAGGAGAGGGCTGGGAAACCGAGGCAGAGGTTTGAACAGCTAGCGCTCACCTAAGCAGGGAAAAAATAGTAATGTAATATAGGCATTGAGAAAACGTCATTATAAAACAGGTAAGAAGTTAAATAAGTAATTTGACGTTTCATTGATTAATTGTTGCAGCCCTAGTTTTTGTTATTGGTACTTTTTTAAAAGCCACTATAAGGAGACCGCAGTCATAATTCAAATGGAATCCTGCAGCTAGGAGCATTTTGATTGAATTAGAGCAGGTTTTAGGGAGGCGTTATTAAGACCCGCTGCTGTTTAGATCCTTAAAACAGACCCCATAGTTCCTGATAGTGCCAGCTAGATGGGAAACAGCTGCCGCTGTCCTGTCCTGCCAGTAAGCGGTAAAGCAAGGTCAGGACCGGCAGGTCACAAGGCTCTCCTGGCTCTCGCAGAGTAACACACAGTGCAGAGCAATATCTCACCCATCAACGGTGCCTAACTGCTGTGCGCTGAGAGCTCTTCAGAGAAAACGCATCTAAAAAAAGATATTCTAAATATAAACTGAGTTTGTGCCAGTCTGGCCGGGTCACTAGTAATTATATTAAAGGCTCGGCCGCTTGTTGTGAATTTAAAGCCTATTGGAAGAAAATGATTTTGGCAGGCGGCATCTGGAGCTTTTAAAAAACAAACCTACACTAATGGAAGGTATAGATTCCATTACAACAGAACAATTAGCAGTGCAAAGGATTACCAGCAATTTCAACAGGGCGCAGGGCTTGAAATGCAAGCTAGCGCTCCACCGAGTCCTGGCTTTCACAACTGCCCTCAATTATATATCTTATTTAAAATGATCAGAAGACAAGTGCTTGATGTTAAATACAGGTCATTGTTCCTCCCTTAT